>NW_019173034.1:0-238844 GCF_001831195.1 Colletotrichum orchidophilum
CCCCCCCCTCTGTGTTCATGTTTCCTCCTCTCCTGATCGCCGTTCAGATGATGGAATAGGGGTGCACGGGG
The DNA here is from genome assembly GCF_001831195.1 of Colletotrichum orchidophilum. Taxonomy (NCBI): domain Eukaryota; kingdom Fungi; phylum Ascomycota; class Sordariomycetes; order Glomerellales; family Glomerellaceae; genus Colletotrichum; species Colletotrichum orchidophilum. The sequence goes on from NW_019173034.1 coordinate 72, forward strand.
ATCGCATCAGGCGGGACAAGGGCGTACGGCGACAAATAGACACAGGTACCCATGTGGGAAATGACTAGTCGTCGGCCGACCTACGTTGTGCGCCGTTGGACGGCGACCTGTAGGTCTCGCGAGTGTGGGGAAGTGGGAAGCGGGAGGCTGGCAGCAGAGCAGGAAAAAGGGGGAAGCAGCTGTTATGGACAACTCTTGGGGCTTGTTTGGCCTCCAGCTCGCTGTCGAGCTGACCTGCAGGTTGAAGTCATGGGCTCCGTATAGGATATATTGGCCCTAGGCTCAACTGTTTCGTTGCCTACAGCAGGTTTTGGCTGTTGGCGTCAAGACTGGCAGAAGTGGTCGTTACCTTAATTTTTACTGCTCAACATACCCCGCCTCACTACCATGTCAGGCATAGGTATGAAATAAAATGACGATTCTATTTCGAGATCTCATCGGCCGTCCATTGTGTGGGTAATGTGACCGATGACGGACGCCGGGTAGGCGGGGCACGGGCACGGTCACGGGCACGGGCATGGGCGCACCGGGTATCTACACGGAAAGCCGCCGTGTCATCTCCCGGGCCGAACCAACGCTTCCCTTCCCGACGTCGTCCGAGGATCGTTCGCTGCTTCCCAGAGTGTCACAGGATTTTCATCCAGCCTATGAAGAACGAGAGGCTGTCAGGGTGCGGGGGGAGCACCAGAGATCGCAGCATCGTAGCATGCTTTTTTTTTTCCCCTTCTCCCTCATTCCTGTGCTCTGTACTAACTCAGACGCCGTCATGGCAGTTCCACGAAAACTGAGCCCCTCTTTTCATCCTGAGGTTTGTTCTGCAGGCTCCCGTTGACCTCAGGGGGCTGTGAAGCTATTTTTGAGGGTATTCTTGGTGGGATTGGAGAGCTGTACGAAGGGTATCGCGAAAGGGTGCACAGCGTCTCGAATCAACTTTTTGCGTTGCAGATTTTGGGGAAGGTACACCGCGTTGGACTCCGTGGGTCACTGTCCCAATGCGACATGCTTTGGCTTTCGTCTCCTCTAAACCTGACGAGGGCGTCAGGAGTATCTTGCCCCTCGAACGGGACTATGAACACCGTGCACATAGCCAGCCCTCCTCTACCCAAGGTTAGGTACCTTAGATGGTGAATGGAATCCGACCGTCTATACCAACCTCACCTCACCGTTTCTGGTGGCTTCCGTTTTCCCCAAGCAGCATAACCCCTTCCAAGGACCATATCGGCCTACGAAACGGTGGCAGCGCCTGTCTTGATTCAGGCGCAAAGAAGCGAAGACGCGAACGAACGCTCGTCATCGACTCTTCACCCAGAGGCGTATGGGAGTACGTCTCCGGGTTCACCTGGACCCAAAGAAATCTTGAACTGCAGTAGAACGTGCCTTAGTCGGGGTAGATGGCACGGGAGTTGTCATGCATTCTGCCTTTCTCTCTCTGTCTGTCTGCGCAACCTAGACCTTTGCGAACCCGCAAGCTCACGCATGCGCGCCGATTTGATGCATCTCTCTGCATGGCCAATGCTAGGGAGATCGATCGCCTCTCACCCCCTTCTCCGTCAGATACATCACGGAGCAGCTGTTCATCTCTAGTCAAGCGTTTGCAGAGAGCGGGAGAGAAAGAAAGAGAAAGAAAATATCGGTGTCGAAGCTAGGAGTTACTGGCTAAGAACTAGGGGCGAAGGAAGGTCAACGGATCCAATGAAAAGGTGCAACGTCAGCAAAACCACCAAGCTTCCCTTGGCCGGTCCTCGCTCTTACCATCGCAAGGCTCACCTTGGCCTCACCTTAGTTCCATTTCGAGATGCAATGTCCGCGACGGTAAGAGGAGGAAAGGAATTCTCCGCAAAAGGGATGAACCGCTCCTGCCTCTCGTCTCCTCTCCCCCATCCGAACTTTGCGGATCGCAGAGACGCAGCTAAACTTTGGCTTGCATTTTCTCTGGCTCTTTTCTGCTCACCTGCCCCCGTCATATTTGGTGAAGGAAGCCGGGCGGGCGAGCGGGCGGGCGGACAAGCCTCGGAAGAAAGGTCGCGGCCCCTTCTCGCCACCAGACCGTTCGTTTCCTTCACCTACAGCATCAGTTGCAGCCTACCAAGGCGATGCCAGGAATGCGAGAATCGCGACGCGCGGAACCGCTTCCTCCTGTCCGCCATCACCTTTCAAGCTAATTTACTCACCGTCCTTGACCTAGACTTTGACCTTGCCTTAGCACCTCCCGTCTTTCTGTAAAGTGCGGTGATACTAACGAGACTTTGACCTCGTGGCGTTTTTCAAGGTATTCAGTCCAGCTCTATTACACGCATACTGCACATGACAATTCAACTTACACGCCTCCTCGCATGTTTTTCTGCATTACACGCAGACGCAGCAGCAGCGGCGGCCGTCGCGGCTGCAGCCAGACGGGGAAGCATCAGGCAAACTCATGCAGGACAAAACCTCGGACTGGGGCGGGAATAAAGACATCCGCGGATGAAAGAAGGAGAAGGAGAGAGAAAAAAAAAACAAAAAAAACATGCTGCCATCAGCTCAAAACCATGGCCCCCTCCACTGCCCGCTCTCGCTCCCGTGAGCGCGAGCCCAAGCATGCGGCCTCTCGAGTGTCTAAGACACACATACGAGCACGGCGGGTGGTGGTGTTCTTCTCTTCGTAACCCTGTCCCACGACGGAGTAAGGTGGTAAAAACACCAATGAAAGCCAACGCGAGGGAAGAAGGATTCTTGTTCCTCCCCTGTCTGCGTCTGCTTGCCGTCTTACCCCCTTCCTTCCTTGCTTCCTTGGTTCATTGATTGCTATTTTCGAAAATGGTAAGAAATGAAACCATCTTGAGGTCCTGTCGCCACCTCACCAATACCATCTGGAACGTCTCTCAAAATGTCGAGAATACAGGTTCATCTCGCCGGCGATCTTCTCAAAGTACCTCACCTCGCCCTCGCTTGATTTCCTTTCCATGGCTTATAGATGAGCTCATCGAAAGGGAGCTAATCTTGGCTCCATTACTGCAGGAAGAAAATCCTGGCAACGCCCACCAGTACCACCACCCTCTCCATCCTCCCACCCGCACCGCCCGAGTGACTACTGTAGCGTTGCGCGTACAAGTGTGGCTTGCCTCTCGCTCTCACTGCACACCTTCCGCAGCCCTTGCTGCCGCGCGGAACAATGGGATTGACGCTACTCTCGGGCCGGAAAGCTCCCTGGCGAAGACAATACCATTCTTCTCCAGCAGCTCTGGTGCTAGCATCTAGGTACTGCATCATAATTGCCCCAAGCTCCAGAGCTCTCCCCGAGCTTCCATTTCCCAGCCACCCAGATTTGTCCCCACACCAAACTCACTCACCTCCGCGGCTTCGCCCCCATCCCAGACTTACATCCTCGGCCGGCCGGCCGGCCGACCGGCCTCACTTCACATTGGATTCTTAACAAACCGAAAAAGTCCGTCTCGCTGCACCCGCGTGTCACTAATGTAGAGTAAGTAGCAGGTAGCTCTGCCCACACTCGACTCAACCCTCGCACCGGTCTCACGCGCCACGCGGAGAAAGAAAAGATGTATTATCGACCAATCCTACTCCTCAAACCTCCCCCCCCTCTCTCCTTCAAGGCCCCATGCAACCATTCAAGAGACCAACGCTAACGCCCGCCATGTTCCCATACTTCTTCTCCTGGCTGCCTCTCCCATCTTGCACTATTCCCGGTCTTCTAGGATGAGAATGATCATCCCGAAAGTGGAAACTAGAGTAGGCAACCTTGTGATGGTCAAAAAGATAATAATGGTCACTCACTCACTTCTCTCGAATCTCAGTGGTCAATATTCACCACTAGATCCGAATCCTACCTCGCATTCCCTTTACCTTTACCTCTGCATTACCTCCTCCCCACGGCTCGTGGTACCTAAACAAACGTTGCCAAACTACGATTGCTGGCCAACGGAAACAAGTCACACCCACGCACACACATACACACACACACTTCGGAAACCGGGAACGATCATGTTGCTCTCTATACCTTGCCCCACCCCCCTAGCTACCTGACCTTATATGCGCATCTTATCACGTACAACCGAACAGACCAATAAATGACCATTCGCCGCTGCGTTTGACAAAATCCCTTTTCCGCAATTCGTTCGTACTGTGGCCCCCCCATCCGTATCTTCGCCATCTTTCCAAGTTTCCGGACCGGCGTCGCTTGCTTTCGTAACTTCGCTTCGCACCACCCCCCGCCCCCCCCCCCCCCTCCCCCCCCCCCCCCCCCCCCCCCCCCCCCCCCGCCAAACACCCCCCCCGCGCCGCGGCGGCCCCCCCTGTCTCCGCTCATGGAGACCCACCTGTCTCTCACCCCCCCCCGCCTCTGCGAACGCCCCCCCCCCCCCCCCCACCACCCCCCCCCCCCCCCCCGCCTCCCCCCACCCCCCCCCCCCTTCCCCCCGCCCTTCCCCTCAACGAACCTTCCCCCAATAACAAGCCGTTCAGGCCGAGAGATGACCAGCTTTGATCGTCGTAGTAGAACCGATGCTATATGGCACCCGCCGTCCTTTGGACAAGGAAACCTACACTACTCAGCCTCTGACCTTGCCCGCACTGGTGTTGCCTACCCTGTTTCCTCTCTCCATCATCAAGGTTTCCCGCGCTCCTCGCGGATCGGATCAACGATCAGCGACGCACGAGGAAGATGGCTTCTAATTTTATTTTTTAAGCCTTGACTTCATCCTCACCTGGGCAACGAGAAGCAAGGATCTCAGTGTCACCTGTTCGTCATGTTGGCAGTGTGTCACATTGTGAAAGTAACGATATGCACATTGCAAGAGAACCTGATGATAACGTCCATGGTATCTTTTGGATTGGCAAATACCTACACGAATAGAATGGGCCAACGGCAGACTGTTTGGCTGCTCGTCGCCGAATATCCAAATGCTCCCTCTCCCTCTCCCCTCGCTTGCTGTCTGTCCTCTGTTTGTGCGCGCGGATGTGTGCGGTATGATTGTCGGTATATGTCGCAAAAGTTATCAAGAAATTGCAAAAGGTGTAAAAAAAAAAACAGGCTTTCGAAAAGCAGTGATGTAATAATTTCGTTTCGTTTGATTGTCATTGATCATGAGGTTCGTTTCGACTCATTTCCGTTTCCACGTTTCGTCGCGAGACGCATTCTCGTTTCTCGTCAACAATCTGCAACTTGTGCGGTGCTGTCCATCTTTCCAGATAAGCAAAAAGGAAAAAGAACAAAAGAGAAATCAGACAAAAGAATAAAACCAAAAAAAGAACATGAATCCCACCCAAACACCACCCCTCAGTTCCCCCTGTCTCCTGTGAGATGACGTCCCTCGTTGTGTGAGACCTGCTCTCCTCCGGTAACCCAAGATCCCATGTGACCACCCCTTCGTTTCCAAGCCGATCCCCGTTTCCCCATTGTACAAACGTCGGATAAGCTTGCCCGTCCCGTGTTCCCAAGCTCTTCTCCTGCCCACCCCACCTTGCCTAGATAGAGCAATAGATACCAAACTAGATATGTGAAATACAGTGACATCAGACTAAATCCAGAATGCTCGCTCGCTTGCTAGATACCGGAGGGAAATGGCGTCCCAAAAATGAAAACACAAAAATAAAACGGTTGAATGTAAATATGTCCGAAGAGCTTCGATCATTTGGCGGTTAAAAGAGGATTGTTTGGTGCGTGAGCAACAATGTCTGGGGTTTTGTCCGCGGGAGCGGTAGAAGTGTATGACGAGCTTCGGCTGAAAGAAAAATAAGATGTTTGGTAGAATGATATTTTGTGCTGAGAGTTGAGAGTCGTTGATATGATCATGGGATCGTGTTTTTTTTTGTCTTCGTTATTCGTCAGCGCCAGCTTTTGCGCTGTTACTTTCGGACACCATTTTGGCAAAGTTTCTGACAACTTCGCTGGGGATCTGATCCCAAAGTAGTGATCTAGTGTAGACGTCGGCAGCGGATTGCTTATTGTTCCGCATCGCTGAGAGAGCATCGGCAAGGTTCTTGCGTCCTTGGCTGGTGGTGCGCTCGGGGGCATTGTTGAGGAAGTCTTGGGAGCTAACGCCGTTGTACTGGGCAGCCGAGAGCCCAAAGAGTTGCTCATTGGCTTGTTCATCAGTAGGCTGCGTAAGTGAGTCGCCAAGCTGGCCGAGCATCGAAGGCGCGACACCGCCCATTGAGGTATCACCCATAGGCATGGCAGAGCTGTCAACCCACGAGCCGCCAGAAGGTTGAGGAGCGAGAGCGTTCATGGTGTTGGATGCTCCATTCACACCGGCATCCTTGAAAACGTTCTCGAGGAGCGTGGCAGCTTCAGCGCGGATGTCCTCGGACACTCGGGGAATGGCGGGAGTAGAGCGGCTGGACAGAACAAAGGCGCCGACGAGGAACAGCATGAAGAGGATGCCGCCCTGAGAGGAAGACTTCTCGGAGTCGACGGGGAAGGAAACATCGGCCTTCTTGGCTGGAACAACCTGGAGCTCCTGTTTGACTTCCTGCTCCATGGGGTACTCGCCGAGGAAGTTGACATTGTCCCAGCTGCCTGGCATAGTCATGCCATCCATGTCGTCGTAGCCGGATACATAGTTGTTGTTGGCAGGGGCAGTCATGGCGGCGCTCTCGAGACGCTGGACGTGGTCGGTCAGGACACTGACCTTCTTCCGGAGTTCGCCCGTTTCGATCGTGTGGGAGCGTATCATCTCCTCCTTCTCCATGGTGAGTGACTCAATGTACTCCTGGTTGAACTGCTTCTCTCTCAACAGCTGCTCCATCTGTTTCCTCATGTCGGCCATCTCTTCCTCCATGTCGGTGAGCACAGCAGTGAATTGCTTCTTCTCATCTTCAAGTCGCTCGGTGTGTTGCTTTTTTCTCTGGCGAGAGTCAAGACTTCTACAATGTCAGTGGGTGGGATTCAAGGGACGTGGGTGTGCACCTACGCTGCCTGGCGATTTCTCAACAGTCGCTTTTGCTGCTTAAGCTCCTTGATCTCTTGCTCATCAGTGGACTGCGCGATGAGGTGATCGATGTTGCTGAGATTGCGCTCGGCCGGGATATCGAAGCGGGCGTTCTTCTTCCGAATGCCATCACCCCTTCTCATGTCGTTGTGTGAGCGAATCGTAGGGCTTCCGGGGCGCATCTTCTTGGCCATGGATTCCGCCTGACCGATCCACCCCTTTTGCGGTGAGGTTGGGATGGACTGGTTGCCTGATCCGATGGGTGCAAACATGTTGATTTGACCGGTAGGGTTGGTGAAAGGCGTCTGGCCCGGGACGGGCCTTTGGAACATGGGAGCACCATTGTCGTATTCAGCCGGCATACCATCGAATTGCTGGAGGGGAGTACAAGAGCCAGAGGTATTGCTCAGAGACCAAGCGTTGCCTTGGGGGCCGAAAGGGGAGGGCTGGGCATGATCAAGGCGCATAAAGGGGTTGTTGTTGTGCTGCTCGATGAACGGGTTGTTGGATGGCACAGATTGCATATCGACCGATTGCCAGTCCTCCGTCTTTGGTGAGAAGAGAGAACCGCCAACGGCGAAGGAATCTCTTCTGCTATCGACCATAGGAGGCGACATTTCCAGGCCCGAGTCGAGTGCGCTGTGGTCCAAGATAGTTTCGTCGAGGATGCTGTGGTCCTCCTCTTCGTAGTACTTTTGCGCTTGTGTTGTGTCTACGGTCAAAGGATTCGGTCTGTAGTAGGACGGCATCTGGTAGTTTGAGACCATTTCTGGTATGTGCAATCAGCAGTCGAGAGTAGACTGCGATGTTGTGCTGTGATGGCAATGGTGGCCTATTTTTCCAATCTTGCGAGGCGTGTTAGTCGAGGGCAGCGGTGAGGATGGTTGGTGGCCCAGGGTTTATTTTTGGGTGAGTGAGATGTGGAGACGGTGCTGCGCACTATGAGAATTGCAGTTGAGGGTAATGCGCTTGGGCTGCTGTGAATGTGTATAGAGCGACGAGGATGCATGTAATGTACAGCGGGAACTGGCAGCCAGAGGCGAGAAGCGAGCTTTTTGTGCGAGACTCGTTCAGGGAGCCAAGCAAGACGTCCGCGGGTTGAGTAGAGGGCAAGAGGATAGGGAAAAAGCAGAGGGCGGAGGTGGTCGAGCGGGATGAGTGACAGGAGAGGTTGGTGGGGATGGGATGAGAAGATGGATGTGCGGGCGGAGGGTGGTCGGAAAGTTTTAAAGGGCAGTGCGTGCAGGACGAGGGTAGAACAACGGCTGTGAAGGGGGAAAACACACTCACAGGCTTGGGGGATCGGTTCTTCCTTTTTTTTTTTTTTTTTTTGGTGGGGTATGGGGCGGGGGGGCCCGGGTTGGGGGGGGGGGAAGGGGGGAGGGGGGGGGGGGGGGGGGGGGGGGGGGGGGGGGGGGGGGGGGGGGGGGTTTTTGTTTTTTTTTTTTTTTTTTTGGAGTGGTACGGTGCTGCGATGCACTCCAGATCTTGTGGCGAGGTAAAGAGTTGCAGTTCGGTCAGACACAGGGCGGGGAAAAGCCTTGAGTATGTGCGTGAGTCGATGATGCGGCGTAGATGGCTGCGTCGAGAGTGAGACGATGTGGAAGAGGGATGATGGGACAATAATAAACAAATGTGTGTTGCAACGATAAGGAAAACCGTCAAAGGATGGGGAGCCGAAAGTATGTATATGTATGTACGTGTATGTACGAGGGGGAGCGAGTGCGGATAGTGTATGGATATATGTGTGTGCGTGTGGTGTGTGGTGTGTGATCTCGTCTTCTTGGTGGGCGGGCAAGGTAGAGCTGGAGGAGGAAGAGTGATGGTTTTGTATTTTCAACAGCAAAGGCAGCACTTCTGCGCGAGTCCCGGGATGAGGTACCTGTTCAGAAACGGTGGCCGGGGGTGAGGTACTTTGCTTGGCTTCGAGAAGAATACGGTGGACATGGGACGGGGGGGAGGAAAAGAGTCGCAATAAGGAAATGGAAGGTCGCGGGTAGTGTGGAAGGAAGGTCAGGCTGGCCCGGGTCCAGATCCCAGTCGAGGGTTAAAGGCAGTGGGGAAAGAGCAAGAGACAGAGGTATTCGGACAGAGAGCATGGGATCTTACTGAGGAGTTGTGAGCACGGTACGGTACGGTACGGACGGCGCGAGAATAGAGAGGAGGGGAACGAGACGGAGAGAGCTGAGTGGAGCTGGAGAGACAGAGGAAGGAAACACTCTCCGAGGAGTCTACCTGGGACTGGGAGAGAGAAGCCCGTTGCGGGTGGGATGCGATGCGCATTGGTGGGTGTGTGGTCACTCGTTTGTGGAGGGTGGCCGATTAGATGGACAGGGTGGGTGTGTGGTAAAACGGGCCCAATCAGTAAGAGAGCACCAGACAAGTTTCTGGCGAGTGGGAGCTGCCATGGTCTTCGGCGTAAATACTTTGGGTAGGCTGAGCCAGATGGAGAGTTAGCCGAGGGAATAGATCATGATGCCAAGGTGAGATAAGTCCTCTTGTTCCTGTTGCCCCAAGATACTTTCGGGCTCTTGACGCTGGATACCTACTACGCTATATCCGCCTTATATCTCTGTATGCAGTATGCCTTCGCCTCGTTCCTTGGGAGATCTCCAGTCAGAGGTGTTACCGGTGTCTTTTCCACAATGTCTTGTGGCGATGACCCGATGCAAACCTGGCGAAACCGAAAAGCCTGAGAACGGCAACGGAGGAGTAGGTAATGCGACGGGCGGACGGCGCCGTAGAATGCTTCCTTGGAACAAGACGCGAGACAAGGGGCGCGGGCAGAGTAAAGGAGCATTGGGCAGGGGTTCCGTTTGGCCTTAGACCGCCTCGAACTCTCCTCACGGACTCTATCAAATTGATAGACTTGGTTGCCATCATCTTCTGTTTTCTTGGTACCCAAGAAAAGCCAAGTTGGACGAGCTAAGGTACTGTTCGGCGTACTAAACTAGGGGCGAGGTACCTGAAGACCTAAGGGACTGGTGGAAGAAGGTCTGGGGCTTGCGAATTTCAAAAAAAGACTCTGGGGGTTGATAGGAACGCGGCGCGCGCGCCAGGGCCGGCAGAGGAGGCAAGGCACGAATACAGAGCAATGGGCGGACGGGGATGCGAAACTACACCAACCGACTACTCATAGCCAAAGCGAAACCCAACCCCACGTCCAGCCGATGCGCTCCGACTGGATTCTCTGTGCGCTCTCTCGGTCCAGTGGCTCACTGACGGGGGGGAAGTGTGGCCGGGTGCACCGTATGCGTCTGTCAGTGTAGGACTGCTGGGGACGACAGCCTCTGGCCGGCGAATGAGGTCGGAGGTGAGCAGGATGACAAGAGATTCTGGGTTCTGGGCCTTTTGGGTCGTGACCTCGATGCGCCGGGTCTGGATGGACGGGGATCTTGCCGGAAGACAGGCGAGCGGCGGGCGGGTCTGTCCAGGGAGAGGAGACGACAATGAGAGGCCGAAGGAGGGGACACGGCTCGGCCGCAAGCCGGAGCCGCCCAATAGAAGGCAGAAAAAAAAAAGAATACTTTTCTAAATTAAAAAGAAGCAGACAGAGAGAAGGAAGGGAAAACTTGGTGAGCGAAAATGGAATGGCGGTCACGGTCACAGAACGGTGGGGGTTGGGCTTGCAGCTCGGGCCACTGTCCGTTCGGCAAGTAGTTGATCAATGGCTGAGGAAGCTGGCACGAGCAGGGAAGGCAGCGTGGGACGGTGGACTGAACGGAACGGTACCCACTGCGGTGGCGGGCGGCAAGGTTGGACGGTGGGACGGTATATACACCGTTACGACTGAGATGCGGTTAAGGGGAAACGGTCACGACGTTCGACGTGGGGAGGTGACTGGACTCTTCCTACCTGACACTGCTCCGTATGGCGAAGACCGAACGGCCAGGGATAACGTATCCTCGGTACTTTGATGGGCGAAGTCGTGGTAATGACCAAAAACGGAAGGAAAGATACAAAATCTAGAGGTGAGATGAGCCATTGAGTGGTGAGCACACCCAGGACCCTTGCGAATAACATGATGGCCCTGGCGGTTCATCCTTCTTGCCTCCCGCATCCACTGGACCAGACTGAACGAGCAGACTTGCGGAGAGGCAGCTCCAACAGGTTGGGCATCGACGGCCGCTGCCTCTCGCGCGATAGGCTCATTCACTCATGTTATTGATACCCAAAAGCCCAAGAATACCCCCAACTGCCCCGAGACGTGACCTATGAAGCCCGTTGCAGCCCTCCTGCATCCACTAGCAAGCCACTGTTTCTCGTCTCCGGGTTCCTATTGCTCGGCTCTCAGTGGGGTGATCACACGGGTCTGAACACTGGCTACGAGGCAAAGGCGGTACATCGGGGATCGTTGTGAACTTTGAAGCGTGAATGGAACCCTCCCGTCCCGTATCAGATCCCATGGAGATGGTGCTATCAACTGTCATGCTCAGCTCTCTCTCTCTCCAGTGTCATTACAGCCAAATTAGATAACGAGGCAAACAATGACAAGGCGAAGCACAAGCAGCCACACTGGGCTAGGGGAACTGACCGAATCCAGCGACGATATCAGTACCTTTGGGCTCAAAGATGGAGCATGACGAGTCCTCGTTCAGAGTCGTATCGTCCAATATTCCCCAGATCATCTGGTCCGGGTCGCGACTCACGGTCTCACCTGCTCAACCACCAAAAATCAGAGACCCAACTGGCAACAGGAAGACAAAGCCCCGATCCGCTCGATTCCTCTGCCATCCTTGGCCGGAATGCCGTAGCCGTAGAAATTTTTTTCTCTGTTCCTAACTAGCTTCATAGTATTCCTAGAATGCCCCATTTGTTCTCCCAGTCCCGCGAGACACAATGCGCAATTGGCCAACCTCGTCTCTTGAGAAGTCGGGATCATGCTCGTACTCTCAGACGAATCCTCAGCCACATCCCTGGAATACGGAAAGCCACCCATCGCCTATATTTCGGACGCATCGTCCGACAGACAAAGCCAATTCTGACATCGGGAGAAACTCAGAAGGGGCAGCAGACACTCACAGAAGGAGCAGGGGCAAAAAGTCGGTGGCTGGGAAATCAACATCCGGGTAAGCTCTCCAATGCCGCCGGTGATGCCCAAGCAACAACGTCCAAGAACAGCCAGCCACTCAGCCTGGAGAGACGCGTGAGCCACCAGCTCCACTGTGCTTCATGGCCGCATACAGAGCGGCCCATCACCAACTTGAAGACCCTCATTTGCTTTGTCGGTGTGCCACGGTGCTTGTTTCGGGCCTCGTGCCCAGAGCAAGTATAAGCAAGCAGGTACATCGAGGCCCGCTCTATCATATTGAAGAAACATCCTTCCATACGTCTCGGCCTCTTTTCACTCATGAGGAGGTCTGGAGGAGAGGCCATTGTGTGCGTGTTTGCTGCATCCCCGCCAGTGATTCATCTCACGCGTTTCGCGTCCTGAAGCGCGCCAGACGACCGGACCAAGACCAGCGAGGTGCTCCAGGAGTCGCGACGTCACGGAGATGCATCGGCGACGTGAATCATGCGCGACTCCACCGATGGACCCGGGGGGGCCACAATCTGGTGAATCTGCAAAGGTGAGATGCTGCACTCCCACGTCCTCGCATTGATGCCGACTCTGCACTTGCTCTTTCCCCTTCCCATCAACCTTACCTAATGACACCAAGGTCGACTGGGCTAAGGTAGCTGCGTTTCTCGCACCAATCCGGCAAGTGGACCCCCGGTCGTCTCCTCACCTTCTGGAAAAACTCGGCCACCGCGAAAGCCGGAAGGAAAGAACCTGGAAATAATGGAAGGTGTGCAAAAGTCTAGTGGGTACTGGCAGTAGTGGGAAACGCGATGGCGCCGCTGAAAAAGTGGGAACGCCCTTAGACGACCCGTCAATGGACCGACGCCGTCCCCGTCATAAACCAATCGTCCAAGTGAGGCGAGCGAAGTCTGCTTCACCAAGACATGAACGAAACTTGCGACATCCACTGTCGATTGCTGTGAATCCCAAGTCAAGTCCACCTCACCAACCAAAACTCGAACGGCCCTTGGCCAAATCGGTCCCTTATTCTCAGCTGTGCTTTCCCACTCAAGAAACCACTCGATGAGAACGTCACCCACATAGCCGCAGATGCCTAACCACACCTCCGCTGTGCCTGAGGTACCTCGACACCAGCCAACACAAGCACACAAGCCAACGCCGAGGTCAGCGGCCATGTGGGAGCTGGCGCCGGACCTCGACTCCCCATACGTCGTATCTCCTCGTTGCCTCTCGCGCGTTCCTGGCGACGGAGCCCAACGTATGGCCTAGACCTGGCCAACTTCGGCCCACGACCCCTTCATCTGAACGACTCCATGTATACAACGACGTACAGCTTCAGACCGCCAAACCCGTCATTGGGTGCACCGTGTACGACACACCTCTCTCCGACGGCATCTCACCCCATAACGCCCAACGCCCGCATCGCGCCTGTCACTTGGACTCGGATTATCCACACGGAAACCTCCCCTGCCTCTTTAACAATGATCGCGTTGCCTCATCGTACTGCTCATGCGCCTTGCATGAACAAGAGAGACACTTCGTCATGTCATTCCCCGGTCACGTCCACGGCCCTTCATTTCCCAAAACTCCCACCGCCTTGTCATTCTCTCCTGCCAACTTCTTACTCTTGGAAGGAGCCGCGGCTGACATCGGGATCGTACCCAAACGTATGTTGTTGCCCGAGTCTGCATATTGGATCGAGATCATTTGTCAAGTTGTTCCTCTGCCTCAGAAGAGCCTCCTCCGCCGCATCCCAACTTCAGAGCATCTTTTTGGGATGCTTCGGCAAGCAAGGGGACTAGTCGTCTGTCGGCAAGCGCGGCCATTTCCTTGTCGTTTGCCCTTACCCAACAAGCTGGGCGAGGCTTCGTCTCGCCATTGTGTCTTACACGTGAAGCTAGGCAGGCCAGCCACTAAGAACATGGCCTGCAAGGCTTTGGCAAACATCCTGCAAAGTTCGACAGTAGCCGACGTTCGCTCATACTTGGAACCCTTTGCCGAGAAACTTGGTTCAACTTTGGTACCAGGTCTATGGCTGCCGATGAGAATCAATATCACTCTTGGGACGGTTTCCTGACAGGGCTGACCCCAGCGGGGCATGGAGGCTTCAGAGCACCCCTGTTCCCTGGATTTTTGACTTAGATCCAAGACCATCTTCTCCGAATTAGCATCCCGGTGAGGATCCCCGGTCTCACTTCGCACTGGGAGCAAAGGGTTCCCAGTTCATTATGGCGGCTAGTGTCGCGGACCAGCAAGTCAATGATCAAAAACTACGCGTGCCCTTCGATGATCGAAGGAAATGGAACACCAGGCTCCTTCACGCAAAATTTCTTCATTTGAGTCATAGACAAACCGTCTCTGCCACCAGCTTTTGTGTCGGTGAGTCCCAACCGGCAGCTTAAGCTTCTCATCCCCGGCATCCACTCCGGAGCCACCGTAGAGTTTCTCCCTTGCCCTTCCACCTTCAAAATCGGAGATTGAGCGTTAAGCGATGGATCCGACCCCCTTCGCTTGTCATGATGCGAGGCCGCGATCCACAGCTTCCGTTTTACTCTTCCGACGTCATTCCAGAGTCCTGGGCCGTCGGTTGTCTTCCTTCTCACTGTTCCTTTCGTCCTGCGCCAAAAAAGACCAGGATCGATACGCACGGTACCGCCATGTACTAGAACTTCAACAGAGCTGTATCCTGGCATTCAACCTTCGGAGCTTGGATCATTCGGTTCCAAATTTCATTCATGCACACGCCCAGGGTTCCCGTCGTGCTGCAAACAAGTGACTGAGACTGGTGGATTCGAAGAGCAACCGGAATCTGTCCCCGTCCACAAATTCGACGCCTCCATGGCGGTGAACAGAGGCCTTGCAGGCCACCATCCCACGTACGGCTATCATCCCGCTTGTACGGTAATCTTCAGAAGCAAAAAAACTTCGTCTCCAGGGCAATGACTCTTTGGAAACGAAAACTCTGCGCTCTGGGCGTGAGACGCAGTCAAAAGTATCCTATCAGTTGTCACGATGTGCTGAAGAAAGGGAGCGAAGGTCCCGCCACAGGACATTGCGCCTTCAACCACGTTGTCACTTCTCACTAACCTCCACACGCAAGCGGAAAGTTTATGGCGCATCGCAGAAACCCGCAGCGCATGCGTTATCGTGTGGCCCCCAAACGGATCCAAGCGATCAAGATCCTGTGTTGCAACAGGCCGAACCGTCACTGGCACCTCGGACCCTTCAGTCTACGATCGCAGTCACTCTCCGTTTGTCCGTTGCAGAGTCGTAACGATATCCGCCGATGAATTTTTACCTCTTGATATCACTCAGTAACGCCAGGTTTTCCCAACCTTTCATTCAGGTCTGCATGCTTGTGGGCGATACAGGGAACTGGGATCTGGTCTTAGGGTTCATGTCCGAATGGTCGACAAAGGCCAACCGGTAGGAAGACAAACTCTCGGTTGCTTCACCCAGCCACTTGCATCGTCTTCTTCTGCTCTCCCAGCCCCGAACTGTTGGTTTTCGAAGTTGGAGATGTTGACTCATCGCTCCCTGCCCGAAGGGTTGGGCATGGTTGCTTCTTTCGTCCCACTTTTTCGTCCAGTCGTGCCTGGCAGACGACTCATCCCAGGTTGGCGGTGAAGCTGTCCAGGGATTCCTTTTCCCTGTCCCTTCGCGCTCCTTTCGCTCCCCTTCCAACCTGCATGTCCGGATTCGGATCCCTTGCTTGCCCGCCGGGGGATTTGACGTTTTCTTTGGTTCCCTCAAGTTAAAAACAGATTGGTTACTTGGGTTTGCTGGCTCCGGGAGCCACTCATCTGTACATTTGACGGATATTCTGAAACGGAGCTTGTTGCCTGTTGCATACGCAAGATGCGCGCCGCGCGCCGCGGGTAACTAGGTTTCCGGACTATCCCTCTGATTCATCTCTAGTACTCTACAAGCTGCAGAAAAACAGGAGGAAATCTCCACTGGTCATACGACTGAGACTCTTCGACGTCACGGGCACAGAATGTTCCCTCTCTCGGGTGAGGCGGTCGATCCGATTCTAAAATTAAAGGAATACGGAAATGTTCGGTGCTTGGCGGCGGCAGCTCTGACTAGCTGCGGATACTAACGCTGAGCTGTTGCGATGGCCATCGAACTTGGGGGAAGGGAGTCGAGATGTGTCAGGGATGAATGCTTTTTCTATCAGAATATTAGTGCCGCTCCAGTATTGGAGTATTAGTAACAGAACGTGATGATTCCAAATGGCGCCCAATGATGTAGAAAATAGAGAACCTAGCAGGCTTCCCAAACCCCCTATATCCCAGACTGCTTTTCAAACAATTACGAGCTTCTTTTGGTACGGAACACTTGCTTTGATGAGCTGAAGCGCGAGAAAATGTTCAGAGCACGTGTTTGAGTAACGGCAGGTGCCAGTATCGGATCGGCGCGCTGAGCCTGTGCGACAGCTTGTTTTGCTCTGCTTTTTTTCTTCTCTCTCTAATTGGAACAATGGGCCTTTCTCGGATTTCTCGGGAGGCACATGGCGAGCTTCGTGTCATTGCATCTGGTTTATCATGGGCGGGCTTGTCGATGAATGACCTGAGTGTGCATAATACCCTATGGATTCCCCCAATGTATGATGTAGCTTTGTCTTGAAGCTAGAGACATTGGGGTGTCAGGAAAGAGTGAGAATCAGAGCAACATTTGTTCCCCATCGGCTGTATAGGGGCATGGTTATTCATAGAATAATATGTGATCCGGAAATGAGTCATCGATTCATATGGCCGTGGCTGCGTCGATAGTCTGTTCCTTAGATTTTAAATCAACCTTTCAGCTCGGAATTTTTGAATAGACCATGCCAAATCACTCTTTTATTTCTCAACTAAAGTGATTCAGATGATTCTTTTTCGAGAGTTTGCGCAGTGCATGCCTTGTCTGATAGACCTTGCTGCCAAAGTCTATGTAAACATGCCGTCTGTGTGTGGGGAGATCAGACGTCCCGAGCTCTATACACATGTCGTCCGAGCTTCAGGGTTTCATTAGAGAAAGTCTAGAAAGGGGTATGCCATTGAACATCTCGATGGGAGGTTATCGATCTGGCGAGATCCGGAACCGAGATGGGAGGTTCATTGGCCTTACGGAGCAGCACACTTCTCAGTAAGCTGAATTATGTGCAAGTCGGCCGACATGTGGCGATCCAACGAATAACATGATCAAAAAATATGAACTACATGGAATGTTCTTCTGTTTACGTTGTGCTTTATTCAATGGACGTAGCTAGTCCTTGGGGAATGAAATGCATGCTGAATCCTCTGACGTGCCGGAGTGAGCTTCATGTAGAAGCCTGTATACGGAGCCAGGTCAGAGAATGCTTGGAACGACTTGACAGTATCCTTTTGCCTGTCCTGTTTCGCTGAATCGAAGGAGGCATGCTCCGGAACTGCCGTCATATGCAGTCTTCACACCTGGTGTAGACAAGATGTGGGAGAGTCGGTTCCAGCCATCCTGATATTGACGAATATCTGCGCGTCCGGAAAACATCAGGTTGACCGACGCAAGACGATTCGGGTTCACAAACTCTCCGAGGTTCTGACCTTGTCATGACAGTATCTCATTCAGTTGCAAGAAGAGTACTAGAATCCACTCAAGCTCCTCTGCTCTGGATACGGCTGCAGGCTGCTGGCCGTGAGATCCGTGACATGTTGACGCTCTTCAGATGCATCGAGAGGGAGGGTGAGGACGGGAGAAACAGGCGCGACGGTTTTGAAAACGGTTTCGTCGTCCGATGTTGAAAATTTAGGTTCCGTCATGTCCGGTCTTTTCCCACTGACAGCTGACCGTCTCATGAAATACCATCGCAAAGGACCCATCCAGAGGCCAAAGGAGGGCCCTGTGAGTTTTGGTCTAGGTTACTGGATTTCGGATTACAGCAGAACGTGTAAGCCAGTAGGTTTTCCGCCACGGTCCTCGAGCACAAAGAGAAGCATGCGGTTGCCTGTGATAGGCTCGTCACCGTGGCATGATGTTTTCTTCTGGTATTCATGTTAGGAAGAGACATCCCCCAGGCCTTCCAGTACTTACAGATGGAATATCAGTTGTCTGAGCGGCCGGAACCAAACACAGCAACTGGCCGTAGGTCCAAGGACAAGATTCTGAACCCTTTTACGAGACTGTTGTTGACTCCAAGTCAATGACAACCAGAAATTCCACCCCCTTTTATATACAGGTATCTCTAACACACAGAGTGAGATATTCCAGAGGATCGTACTAGTTATGCTTGACTGTGTCGACACCTCGCTGTTTTCGATTAAAAAGGGCCGGCAATATGCGGAACTCTCCATGCAACTCGACGCGTAGGAGGAGTAGGCGACTCCAGTCATAAAAGTTTTCTGACAGAAAATGGTTGTCCAAGAGGACCCAAGTGAACGAGCCATAAGTCTCTCTATCGACGTGAAGTAAACTTCAGCGCCGCTTAAGACGTTATTTATTGGACCAGTAAGACTTGTGTAGATTGTTGCTTGTGTAACGACTGATGGCATGCAGTAACATGCAGCAGTCTACTCTTATTTTCGAAATTGACCACGCGAGATAGTCACTAACAGGATTTATACCATCAAAGTCGAGTTTCTCCCAGAGTCAAGGATGAGCGAAAACTGTACATTGTGAATTCCCAGCCAGCTGCGGCTGACCACACCCGACATGGCATCGTCGGACCTTCTAGGGTTCATAGTGTCTTTGGTAAGATCAACTACAGAAATGGCGAAGTGGACGCTTGAGCATTCCTCTTTCACTTTCGATGGATCAAAAAATATCATCCCGTCAAGTCAACTGTGATTTGTTTATGGAATCGTCGTCTACCAATAATTTCTCTTTCTGAGTCTTCCCTCCCCCCCCCCCCCAACCCCAATGGCCATTCCCATGCGTGACGATTGGTCGATCGCCTCTCTTGATGGTGTGACTCAAGACCTTGCCTGGCCTCGTAGCAAATCCGAAACTCCAATATACAGCCCGTTCTTTCTCTTTTCTCCCGGGGCTGCTGCAAATGCAATGCGTGCTTGTGTTTTAAAAAAGCGTTCCCTTAGTTTTCTTCTTGTTGTCGTGTTTGGCTCTGAACCCCGTTTGCTTCTTAGGCTTTCTGTGGTAAGAGCGTGAACCAAGTTGTCAGATGAGTCCAAAAGCAAGCTTTCCAGAAACAGATATGCTGAAAGGCACAGTGGAACGGCCATCATCTGTTCAGGTTCGATGCTCCTAACCGCCGTGCCCGACTCGTGTGCATAAATTGCCTATCAAACGCCGGCAAGTTGCATCAGGCGCTCGCCAGCGCGAAGGTTGGCATATTCGTAAGCCTTGGACTCGGGTGGGAAGGTGCCGTTGGCGGCCCAAAGGTCAATCAGCGGCTGCATGGGCTCGAGCTCATGAGGCTTGAGCATGTCGAGGGCCGTGGCGGTCAAGATGAAGTGGCTGAAGCAACTGTTGAGAGATTTCTCGAGGTTGAGGTGGTAGAAGGGCTCCGTGAAGTGAGCCCAGTAGAGGTGAGAGTAGACGCGGAACATCTGGCGGAAGATGGTCTGGCAGACGTCGATGAAGTTCTGGGGAAAACCTGATCGCTTGCCGATCCAGTCGGGCTCACCGGGGTTCGTGAGCTGCGAAAGTGGCGTGGTAGTGATGTTTGAATTGTGAGCGTACGAGACGCCCGAGGGGTCCGTCGGGAAGATATTGGTGTCGTCAATCTTGCCCGAGATCCATCTCTGCATAAGAGTCATGTATTCGTAGGCAGGAAGCTCGACAGGCTCACGGCGGCTGTTGAGCCAAGTGAATGAGTGGTTCCTGCGAGGGGTTAGATCGTGTCGAATCAAGATGTCAGCGAGACTTACGCTCCAGCGGACATTCTGGGGCACGTAGTGCCGTTGCAGATCGTCGAGCCATCTTCCTCCTTCTCGTGGAGAACACGGACGAAGTTCCAGAGGTTGCGGTAGTGCTCGACCACTATAATGGTTAGCTACCAGGTATATAGGAGCAAGAATAAATACATACCTTGATGAGCGATCCACTCGCCTTGTTCAACCGTCTTTGGTCTCGCACTCAAAGTCATGAAGTTACCCTTGACGATATGCTTGCCGTAGTTTGAGTTCAGCCAGACGGGCATAGGCCGCGGCAAATGGTAGGAGCCGAGGAGGCCGTCGCCGTCGGACAAGCTGCCCTGGTCGTCCATGCCAATAGAATGGGCGAGGGAAGGAGAGTTGGGCAGAGGCGGGACCTTAGGAGCCAAGTTGGTAGATGACTGGCTTCCCTGAGAAACGGTCGGTGACGTAGGCTGACCGACGGTTGAGGATGTCGGAGACTTGTTCGAGCCAGGCGGTTTGGCGGCTTGGCCCCGGAAGCGGGCGTTGCTATTCATCGGCGTCTGGTTAGCTGATGGAATCTCACGACCATAATCAACACTCCAAGACATAGAAAGGAGTCGAGCATGATGGTAACGCCGACCACTAGGCCAGCTACCGAGGGGTACCAGGCCTCAAGGGTTTGCTCCATCCATGTTGAGAGGACCTGACTGAGACACGGCATCTGCGCGTCCCAGAGGCTTATTCTGGTAATGGAAGGGATGTCTGAGACCTGTGCCGACGAGGCCACAAGGCACTACTAATGGTTTTGAGATTAAAATATTTCGCGAATATAGTGTTTGATGAAGTTATTTGGGGGGGAAAAGGTTAATTGGAGGAAAAGAGTCCGCGGGTTTTTGGAAGTGTCGTAGTTTCTGGAAGATAGGCTAAGATTGCCCGGCTGGATCGGATCCAAGGGTAGTAAAAATGTGCTGCTCTCGAGAGCCTCGAGCTGATGAAGATGATCATGTGAGGAAGGCGCAGGTCTGAACATGTGCGTGAGGGCGGGTCCATACCAGACAACTATCTGGGTGTCATGGAGCGGTGAAGGATCAAGATGCATCTTGCTGCGCTCTTTGTCAGGGAGATGATGAAGGGATTCGAGACTTTCATCTTGTTTCCAGCAGTGATCCGTCCTCCTCTCTTTGGAAAGTCCTGCTCACTCAAACGAAACACAGGCGTGGTGAACATCCAGTCCGGCTCCCGTGGTTGTTGGGTACGGCTTTGGCATGATAGCAGAGTCGGTCAATCAAGACCTTCCAATTGGAGACACGGTTTCTTGGCTTTGAGTTCGTTGCTGTCCATTGCGTGTATCCGGATGTTTTGTGTTGGTTGTACCACGCTGATGGTTTCGAATATGCCTGGGTTTCTTGTTGCCACCTGTTTCTCTTTCCGCTTAAAGTTGAGGATGTATTTCGCAATTGGCAGCCGAGCTGAATGATTGGCAAAGGGCAATGCTGCAACCAAAGGCAATCAAAGCATCCACTCTCCACTGACCTCACACATATTTCTGTGACTGATGATTCCAAGCCTGACATATGGCGGCAGCAGTAATGTCGAACATAGCTGAGGGAGGAATTCGATAGCTCCTCATCCTCGAACAAGAAACCGTCGACAGGACCCGAAGCATGCCGATCGAATGCCCAGGTCTGGCTCGCATCTTCATAGCGGATGTTCTGGCAATGCCTTCATGTGTGATGATGCACCCCATGTCTCGGCGGTGGTGGCCGGGCCGTGTTGCATGTACCAAAGTACGGGCTGCTGCGGCACTAGCCGAGAAATCAAACTTCACAGCTGTCTGCTATGCAGCCGCCGTAGATCGCTCGATGGGTTCTCCCTCTTTCCATCATGCAAAGAACAATGAGGGGAAGGGGAAAGAAACAATTCGCATATTGGAAAGCAACAAAAAGCAACAGATAGCAACAGAAAGACAATGAAAGGCAACTCACATTCCTGAAAAGAGGTTCGACATGATAAGAGGAAGTATCGCGGTGAGGGGGAGTCGGATGGGGTTATAAAGTTGGGTCGACCGGCGCACCTCCTGGGAAGAGTAAAGAGGCTGGGACCGTCGAGTTTCAGCTCTGCTGATTCGAGTTCAGTCCGTTTGATAATCGAAAATGATCGGATATCGAGCAAGGACAGAGGGTTAAGCTGAAAAGGGGCGATTGAAGGTGAGCTTCTTCGGACAACGTTCGCTCCTGCATCCACGAGGAGTAGCGGCATAAGAAACGCTAGACTTGAATTGTCACATTAAGCGAGCGCACGGGCCTAATCCCCACAGCATTTGGGTCCGAATGGTATGGCTCCATCGCCATTGGGCTCGCGCTACCTAAGGTAGATGCGAAGGAAGGAACGTTTCTCAGCCTCGTGTGGCGCAAAAGAGGTTGGGAGATGAAATGCACAACTTGGTTGTTATTCTATCTCCATTCCTCAAAAACAAAGAGGAACAAGGTTATTTGGAGATATTGCAAATTTCTTCCAGCGACTACCCCGGGAAGTATCCACTCTAGCTGGCGTATATACCGAAACTGCAAGCAAGTGTGGCGGTGCCTCAGCCTCATCGATAGGTACTTGAACTCAGGTCGCTGCAAGTGGGTCAGAATTTGGGCAGGGATCTCTCAAGCCTCACTCTTCATCTTCTTCTGCGCAACAGGAAAGAAGCTGGGCTACCTACCTACCAACAACGCCCAATTGACCCCCAACCTTCCATATCAAACACACTCCATTGCCCGTAGCAAAACCAGCGCCGTCATGTCAGATTCGGAAGAATTGAACGAGCTTCCCGAGGATGAGGAGGAGGATCTCTTTGGTGACGCGCCAGCAGATGAGGTTCAAGAAGACCGGAGTCGCGCCGGCAGCGAACGCGAAGACGCATCCGACCAAGATGAGGGAGACGGCTATGGTAGAGATGACGAGGCCCCACTACCCGCTGATTATGAGACGAAGGTCATCGAGGCTGTTGAGATGCAGCGTCATCGCATTCCCAAGGCGAAAGACCAGAGAGTGAGTTAATGGAAAAGTTGAGTACACCCGGCAGGCGCTGACAATGATCAGCTACGATCTCTTCGCGTCCCGAAATTCATGAAAATCATTCCAACGATTTATGATCCCGACACTTTCGAGCCCACTGAGCACGATATCGAGAACGCAAAAGCCGACGTACCAAAGGCCGACATCCGTGTCCGAAGGCAGGGAAACAAGCTGCAAAGCAACACCATGATTCACAGATGGAGCGATGGTTCTGTGACAATGACAGTCGGAGACGAGCATTTTGAAGTTTCGAACAAGGCATTGGCTCCTGGCCCTGACCAACCCTACTCTGAGCTTCAGGATGGACACTACTATGCCGCCGCGGCGGAGTTGACCAGTAACTTCCTCATGTTCGTTGGACATGTTACCGATCAGTATATTGTACGACCCGGAAAGGAAGTGGCGGACGACGCTCTCGCCGCACTCGCTGAGCGCATGGCGTCGATATCGCAAAAGCCTCAAGAGAAAGATATGATCATCAACACCATCCAAGACCCCGAATTGCGCATTAGACAAGCGGAGCAGGCAGAGAAAGAGCGCATGAAGATGCAGAGACGTCGGGAGACACAGACTGCTCGCATGGACGCTAGCCGGGGCTTCGGCCGCAGTGGAGGCCTCTCAATTGGCGACCTCGAGGGTGGAAGACGTGCCGGTGGTTCGCGAAAGAGAGGCATGCCTGGCGCACCGAAGCAAAAGAGAAGACGTCCTGAGTATGACTCTGACGATGATCTGCCTTCTGGTGCTCGCAGAGGAGACGAATACGATATGGAGGACGACTTCATTGTGGCGAGTGATGACGAGCTCAGTGAAGTAGATCACGACGATGACGAGGAGGAGCTCCTCGATGAGGCACCACGATCCAAGAAGCGACGCGTTTCGGACGACGAGGACGCCGATGGAGATGATGATGACAACATGGAGCCAAGTGGTAGAGGAAGACGCCGTCACGTTGTCGAAGACGACGACTCGGAGTGAGGTCATCGACGATTAAGGGGTATGCTTGACCGCGGCTTCAAGTTGGTCGGAGATCATCAACGTTTGTACTATACCAGGGCATTCTCTTTCTTGCAAGCCGCGACTGTAACTGCATTCAAATCCATGATTGGCATGTGGAAGACGAGCCCTTTCGATGAGTTTTGATTTTCCGAACCTGATGAGGCAAATCATGTAGTTTGCTTCGTGATAATTGTCCTCCGAGTCTTGACCGTACTGAGACTGGCGCGAATAAGCGGCACGACACATGCGGCGTTTGACCTTCGTCTTTGTCATCGCTCTCAGACCGGACCGTTGGTAGCTGATTTGACTTTGTTGGGACCGAACAAGTAGCACATCATTGTGGCTCAATGATCCAGCGGGCTCTGCATCCTGCGCTGATTTGATAAACTGAAAAAGTCGAACACTATGGCATCTCTCGGTATTCACCGAAATGCATGTTGAGTACCTTGTGGGACCTGGGTGACGTGAAGGCCGTGGAGCCTGGATACGGCGGAGCTACGGATACCTTGCACTGTCAAATTGCATCCATTGTCACATGTCGAAGCTTGCCTCAGGGGGCCTGGGGCATTGGGGCGGCACAGTCTAGGAGCTGACGGAGCTTGGCCGCCCTTCCCCCAACTTTACAGCTCGGGAAGCAGCGCAAGTGTGTGGGGTGGGGTCTCGTGGTCAACATGAACCATGGCATTGCGGGCAACTGCAGCACTACACTGCAGCAACACACGGCACTGGAAGCGCAGCAATTGGGCAGAGAGGGGATCCCCAGGGGAGGGGGGACCTGCTGCAGCCTGCCCCAGATCATCCGGCAGCATCCAAGGGAACGTCAAGCTGAGGTGGAAATCGGCGGGAGATCCGGACGCTGCTACCTGGTTTCCAAGCAGGTGCAGGCGTAGTCGTGTGTATCCGTTACTCGTTTATTGCCGTGGGCCGAGCCAAACCACAGACAGCTGCCTGTCGTCGGCACGGTGGTCGAGTCGAGTCAACAAGTACCTTTTCCTTCTCCAATTTGGCATAGAAGAACACACGGGCTGCGAGTCGTCCCTCTCCCGCAGATCAGCAAAGACACGATTCTCTCTCGCGTCTCTCTCCTTCTCCATCTCAGTGTCCACCATCCGCTCGCCCGCTCGTTCGTCCGCACGCGCGCTCCTTCTCTCCTTGAATTCCGATCTCATCAGACCCGCGAGAGTCACCCTCAACCCCAGTTTCGACGTTGCAAACCTGACGTCCCTCTCTCCGTGTAATTACCCATCAATCTACCCGACCTACTACCTATCATCCAACCTGTCTTATCCGTCCGACCTTCCGTCGGAACTGGAATGCAAGCACCCTCCTAATCAGAGACACGACGCTCGCCTCACTCGACCCGCCCATAATGCCATAATGCCATGACCGCCCAATATCACTCGTCATTATCCTCATCAGCATTGCTATTCCCCACCAGCTTGGGATCCTCCATGGTCTTCACCACCATAGTCGCCGTCGCGCAACCATGGGAGTAGTCGTTGCGCTCTGGCAAGTGGCCGTAGATGTGACGCAATTCTGGCAGCAGGTACGTGTGATGATTTCTTGTAAAGCCCCGTGGCAGCGTGGCACCGCCTCCTCATTGGACACGGGCTTGTTCGCGAGCGACAGATAGCTTGACTTGCCCGTACTGCAGCTGACCTCGATGCGCATCTGCAGAAACTCCGCGATTGGTATACACGCAAGACCCCCGTCGAACTATGGCTCGAACTCCTTCGCCATGCCGAAGCCTTCGAAGACTGGGAAGAGGCGGCCCTGCATCTAGATAACCTGCTTGGACTGGACCTGTGGTGAGAAAAATTGTCGCCTCGTGTCAATGTCTCACAAGCACATGCTAAAGGCTTCGTGGTGCAACAGGAGGAATAACCCAACGTCCAAGTACTATGACTACCGCCTGATCAACGAGCGCCTCAACTCCCTCATTACCGCGAGAGAAGACGGGAACCTGAACCAGCTGGTCAACCTCCTTCGATCCGGCCTGGTTCGCAATCTTGGCAACATCACTGCCCCGACCCTTTACAACCGGTCCTTCGCCGGCACCAAGTACCTGATAGAAGAATATATTACGCAGATTGCTGAAGCGGTCGAGGACATCACCCATTTGCCAACGACACCTGGCTCCGACCCTCATGGAGCACCCGTTGGATTGACAAACCAAATGAAGCTGGATTTCATCCACGACACTCGCCAGGCTTTCGGTAGGAGCACGCTTGTCCTGCAGGGCGGCGCCATATTCGGCGTGTGCCATCTCGGTGTCGTCAAAGCACTGTTCCTTCGAGGTCTCCTGCCGCGGATCATCACTGGAACCGCGACAGGTGCTCTCATTGCCGCGTTGGTGGCCATTCACACTGAAGAGGAGCTTCCCAACGTGCTCAAGGGAGAGGGTATCGACCTGTCTGCCTTTTCTGGAAAATCCAAGTCTGAAAAGGGCCCGCAAAAGGAGCAGTCCTATGCAACGAGATGGAACACGCTTCTGCGGAGGCTGAACAGATTCACTCGGGAAGGCTATTTCCTCGACGTGAAAGTATTGGAGGACTGCGTGCGAGCCAATGTGGGCGACCTGACTTTTGAGGAAGCGTATAATCGAAGCAAGAGGGTGTTGAATATCACTGTTGCAACTGCCGATCAAGGCGGTGTTCCGACGTTGCTCAACTATCTGACAGCACCAAACGTGGTAAGTACTGGGGTTTCTCCAAAAAGGAAGCGGCAACGTACTGACACGTATAAGCTTATCTGGACTGCCGCAGTAGCTTCGAATGCTTCCACTGCAACACTTTATGGTCACCGGGAAACCACAGTTCTTTGCAAAGATGCCCATGGCAACATCGTGCCTTGGGCGCCCGCAAATACCATCGACTTCCATCACTGGACTCACGTGTCGTATTCGGATCGCGAGTCACCGCTTCTGAGAATCGCCGAGCTGTTCAACGTGAACCACTTCATCGTCAGCCAGGCTCGACCTTACCTTATTCCATTCCTGCAGAGCGACATGCATGGCCCATCGCTCATGGAGACGCGTAACAGCACGACGTCAATTACGGCATTCCTGGCTCGTATGGTCGGGTTGGAGCTCAGACACCGGCTGCGTCAGCTCGACACGTTGCGCCTCCTTCCGGCAGGCATCCGGCGCTTTCTCGTCGACGAACAGGTGCCGGGAGCGTCTATGACACTAGTTCCAGAAGTTACTGCCGGCGACTTTGTGCGCCTGCTCGAGACACCGACTAGGGAGACACTAGATTACTGGATCTCCAGAGGGGAGCGGAGCGTATGGCCCGCCGTGGCTGCACTTCGTATTCGTTGCGCGGTTGAGAACGAGCTAGACAGGTCCTATCAGACCGTCCGGAGGTTGAAGGCGGGCGGGCTCAGGAGGAAGGGTTCAACGGCGGCGGCGGCATCAATGGACCATAACAACAAAGAACGGAGGGCCAGCAGCCTGGGGGCCGCGTATTGACAGCATTGATGTCAAGCAGGCTGCGAATCGCGGCTGATCACAGGAGGCGACGACAAGGGAGCTGCGACTCGAGGTATTTGCCATGGTCCTGGAGCATGCAACGTCCACGTTGAAACCAGACGCGAGGCTAACTACTCCACGAGGCGCACTGCAGTTGGGGGCGGCTTATACACAGATACAAGTAGATTGTGGTTGGCTGAGGCGGAAGCGAACATGCAAGCTCAACAAAGGGCACGGCGTTCTTGATACCATGTGGGTATTGCGCAGGATTGTGCATGTACTGGTAAGACCCATCGGTAGCGATCGACGTCAAGATGTTCTCGAAGCTTGCCCTATTGAGTTGTCGGTCAGGCTTGGATGTGGGCTCCGCGAGGTTCAGGAGGTGCAGGAGGTTCAGCTCGGCCGGGATGAGTGGAGATGCGATGGGTGTTCATAGCTTGTATGACGAAGAGACGCGTCCGGTGACGAGTCTGATGACCCAAATTCACGAGAGCCTTTTTTTTTTTTTAAACCTCATACCAAACCTAGAGACAACGGATGGGCAGCTGACGAACGCACATTGAGCATGAAGCATGAAGAAGAGCGGAACCGTGAACGCCTTGCCGCGCGCCCTCTCCGTGCAGGTGCCTGCATGCTCGTTTATCCCTCATCAGAGTCGCAGTTGCCCCCATCGACACTTGTGAGCCTTGCCAATGGCCCGGATGGCTAGGCGGAGGTTTCCGGTGCATGAAGCGAGCACACCCTACAGGGTCAGCAAGCAGATACAGGTACGAGAGCGTGAGAGCGATTGGGAAAGGGGGCTGGCCAGTGAACGAGGAAGTGACGGCCTGCATATCTTGGGCGGCGCTGCGGCGGCAGCCGGCAAGGCCCCGGCGCGGCAGAGATCGGCACGTCGCGCGCTAGAAGCCTTCTCGAAGTTCATGAATGGGGCAGCCAGGAGGACCGACGCTAGGATTGGTAGGCAGGGCTGGCGGCGATGGGTTGGGCAAACAAAAAATCGGGGAACCTCACTGCCTTAGTTTCCTTTTCCCTGGGTCATTCGGCACAACGGCTCTCGAGGCAGGGCCAGGAAGTATTTCGCGCAGAGGTCACGAGAACCCGGAGGGTGCGTGGGCCTCCTCCTTCTCGAGCAAGGCGCTCTCTTTCAAAGGGCGCTGGTTGGCGGCTGAAGACCCTCGATCCTCAAGCCGTTGTTATCGTTGCATGCCAAGGGGCCCGGGGAGGTATTCCGGGCTGCCCAGGAGCACAACAATCTCAAGGGCCGGCCGGGTCGGACATGTCGCCATCCTCTTTGAGCGTTATTTCGAGGGCAGTTTAAGAAGCTGACAGAGGTGGTCGGTCGGTCCGTTGCCAAATACAGCGTCGCAACGTGTAGGAGTCAGTCGGGAGTCCTGCATATGTCCTAGGATGGGACAGAGTTTAGGACTCGCGCCCGAGAATTGTGGCTCCGGGTTTCGAAGCTGCCGTTCGGTGGTGCCCGGGCTCTGTGCCGTCATTTGAGAAGGACCACGTCAAGTATTTTTCCTGTAGCAGCAGGAGTTGGGCCCCGTGGTGCTTTCGAAGGCTCCTACTCACTCAATAATAGCCCCTTGGGCCTTGGGTGCTATTGTGCCTATAGTAGACCGATATAGTCCGGCTCTCTGGGTGGTTCGTCAGCTTGCATGCACTTCCTGCACCGATGCTGTTGGTGTTGCCGGCAGCGCGCCTATGGGGAGCTGCGGGGAACTTGGACACCTTGGAAGACGGGGAAGCAAAGAGCAAAATGGTTGGCTGCTCAAAGATCCAAGTGATTCAGGCCAGAGGTGGCATCCAGACGTACAGTGTCGTGACGTCGATGAACCAATCTGTCCACTGTAGGGTAGCTGAAAGGTTCCCCTCGTGTGTGCTGGCACTGCTGCTGATGCGATGCAGGGCCGGTATGTCGGCAGGTTATTGATCGGTGTACGTCCCCGACGTCGGGACCTGTGCGGTGACTGACAGGCATGCAAGACATTAGATGGCAGTGCGCCAAGACGTCCGAGTCTAATGTAAAGTTGAGTCACAATCCAAGATCCGACGAAGATAGGTACCCAGATGGCCTGATAAGTCGCCGTGAGACGTGAGAGGTCCTGAGCCGACTCGCTGGCCGCCGGCACACAACCGAGAGCAGAAGCGGGTGAGCTGATTCCGCACGGAACAAAAGATATCATTGTTTCGCTAATGAAGCGTCGGTATCGAACCAATGACGCCGCCGAGTCCAAGCATATGGGGAGTCCAGGCCGAAAAGTACCCGTCCGCGCTACCAACTGTGACCAGCTCACGCAATGCCGTTGCGATCTTGCTCGGTAATCTTGTAGTCGTCGAGAACAAGTGATTGGGCCGGGGGACTCCTATCTGGCCTAGAAGCGGAATAAAGGTCAAGGTGTACGCGATTTGAAGATTGAATTAGATAATCGTCCAAACGACTCTCTATAGGGCAACGCCAATGTGCAATCATGTCGCAGGTGGCCGGCGGGCTGCGTCACACAAGGGCGGGAGATTACCAAAAGCCGACATGCCTATTCGCAGGCCCCTTGAACAGAAAAAGTTGGTGGTGCACTGCCCGGTATTGGTTTACGCGGGGAGGAAAGACTGGGAATTCATGACGAGGTCCGATTTGCTTCCGTACGGAAGGTATGGCTCTCACTTATTCGGTGAGAAAGCTTAGCTAGATGACGCTCATCTTGACGATCTCCAGAGGGCACATGGCCGGCGTGGGCAATGCACTGCAAGACATTGGTCAAAGGTCGGCGCAGCGTCTTGTGTTTGTTTGCTTGCGACATCATCCAGCGAGATCGCCCCAGGATACGATGTCCACAGCGACCTGGCGTGGCTTGGCTTTGACAAGACAAAATGAAGCGACATCGCAGTGATATCTTGGTGTGAGAGCGCAGGTATGCTTACTTGTCGAGTGGCTTGCGTCTTAGCTCGGTTCGAGGACGGGGCGGATGAGTTGGCAACGGTTCGTTGGGTTTCTCGCTCTGCATCGGACCGCGAGAGCTCAAACCTTGTCAGGATTCGAAGTTGATGCGGCAGCCAGTGTTGTCATCTGTCATGTCTCACGACGCAATTGCGCGGGGTAATTGGTCGGTCTCGAAAGAAGCTAGAGCGAGGAAGACAAACATAAATATGTAGCTGCTTCGAAAACGCGAGCGTCAAAGCGGTAAGACAAGAGCTGGTGTGAAAGTCAAGGTCCTTCCCTCCGGTTGCTAGCCAAATGGAAAAAAACGAGGCGGGCAGAAGGAGGGAAGAAGACAAGACTAGGTAGTTCAATGGGTGTCGTGCATATAGGTAGCGCCAGCCCAGGTCTTGGGCCATCGCTTTCCTGGGGAAGGTGAGCACGTCAGGTAAGGTACAGAGAGGTAAGGTAAGGTACCTACCCACCTTAGTACCTTAGGCGGGAGGGGGGTGCGCTGAACAGAAGTCGCTTCATAACATCTAGAGGTTTGATACCTTATGCTTTAATAAAATAATAATGCCCTTACTAGTCACTGCCTACGTATATAATACAGTTCAACATTAACGTGACGGTAAACACGCGCCTTTTTCTCTTTTAGAGGTGCTGATCCAGCAGAGATCTCAAGGGTTCAAGGAAGTCCAGCAATAGTCACCTAGATTAGAGAGTAATTAAAGGCTTTTTTTAATATTCGTATCAATTGCTGGTACAATAAAGGGCCAGACTGCCAACGGAGGGACCCCATAGGGACGTACCCCCTCTAAGTGGCAGCTAGACAGAGCTGTGTCCATCGTACCCCCTTCCCGGGGAGGTACTTTTCACCTGGCCCTGAAGAGAACCTGCGCACGAGGTAAGGTACGCTGCAATGGCGATGACCAACGCAACTTGGGTACGAAAAGTCGCAAGGAGGGAGCCGCTGAACCGGATTTGGAGACAACGTCCAGTGTTTCTGCTCTTTTCCTTTCCCTGAAGAACTAAAGAAAAAGTACCACACATGAGGGTACCCCACCTCCCCAATCCATCCTCCTCCTCCTCCTCCTCCTCCTCCTCCTCCTCTTCACTCTCCTAGGTACCTTACACCTCGTCAACCCCCTCTTCACGCATCCACGGACAGTCGCACACACCTCGCTCCATCACCCTGGCTTTGCCCACATGCACCAGCTTACAGCTCGGCATAGGCAGTCAAGTAGCTGCTGGGAGTACTGTGCCTGACATGGGTCAGTGAAGGGTCCAAGGTGGGAGCAAAGAGGGAAAAAAGTGACAGAGAAAAAATAAGGGAATAATAC
Source organism: Colletotrichum orchidophilum (assembly GCF_001831195.1). Classification (NCBI taxonomy): domain Eukaryota; kingdom Fungi; phylum Ascomycota; class Sordariomycetes; order Glomerellales; family Glomerellaceae; genus Colletotrichum; species Colletotrichum orchidophilum. Next base: position 31,629 of record NW_019173034.1, read on the forward strand.
TGGCCAACCCATTCTTGCATCCACCGGGCCACCCCTTTCCCCCCAGCTCATCACTACTTACCTACCAACCCAAGTCAGACGCCTACCTACCTTGGTATAAAGCTCTCACGTTCACCCTCCACCTTTTCTCATCAGTTCCCATTTACTCCCCAGCATAATAAATTATCTTGTAAGAACAACTTTATCACCTCGTACGATTCTACTCTTTCACCTCAGATATAAGAGATCTTGACCACTGCTATCCTGGAACGGACGGCGACCTTGCTTCTCAGAGACGAAAGCATCGAGAGGTCCTTCTCATAGCTGGATGCTGACAAGCTCAACACCATCACTACTCTTCAACTCTTCTCCGCTGTGCCTTGTCAAAGCTTCCTTGACTCCTGCCGGACTTGTAGTGAGCAACACCACCTCATCTCCTACCCTTGGGCCGCTTGACAAGGTCTGACGTCGTCTCCGTAACAGCATATTCTCGTCCATCTGCGACCGGCTTGCATCACTTGATCGCTAAGCTCACACGCACTCGAATTACTCTCCCCTTTTCGCACATTCTTCTTAGATCACCATGATGGCCCATCAAGAAGACAACATGCCCCCACAACATGGCTTCCAGAACGCCACGCCGAAACATCATTCCGTTGACAACTACTCGGAAGATCGCAGTCCGCAATACAAGGTCTCCAACGAGCCTGCCTCCTCCATCGCTGACCGTCGGGTCGCCCTCAATGTTTCACGCTCCGACCAAACATACACGTCGGATGTTGACGATGACGACGGCTTTGACATGATCTCTTACGGCGAGGTCACTGCCTCAAGGACTTCCTCGGAGACAACAGGCTCTGACGACACTGTCGTCAATTCGCTCGCTATTGTGGCAATGGCTGCAACTCCGGTTGTCCCTGGGTCTGCTCTGACCAAGGACAATATGAACCTCCTCGATACGCAGTTGCCCCTTGGTAACGTGAGCACATATCAGTGGATCTGGGGCCAGTCATGCCCTGGTGGCTTCGATATCAAGGACAACTCGTCCAAAGACAGCATGAAGGTCCACATCTCGCACTCGCGTGTTAGCAGGGCTACGGACGCACTCGAGAACGAGTACGGCATGGCCAACCACCCTTCCGAAGCTTTCATCGCTTGCGCCGGCGACTGGGCCGACGTTGCAGCCCGTCCCGCTGCACCCCATCTAGATCTCTAGTGTGATGATCTTGTTGGTTTCCTTCATGTCCGATGTCATGCGCCACCTTGCGTCTCGACTTGCCCCAACCCTTTCTTCGCTTTCCTTACCCCATGCCGAAATATTCGGGGAAGTAAGGGCGATGGAAGAGATCGCCAGTGGTCGGTCATGGCTACTCTTCAATTCCTTCTCTCGTTTTCCAACGCTTTGGCTCGGCGCTTCTTCTTGATTGATACTGTGGTAGATGGATGTTGTCCTAGGAATGTCGCTCACTAGTCGTTCGTTCGGTTGTAGTTGGGATTGTTTGGATGAACCACGTTCGTTTCTGGGCGGACTCGAGCCGCTCGCCCCTCTTCTTGTACACAGGTGCACATTGGTGTACAGTTGGAATGCCAATCATTGATCTTCGCTCCCATCCTCGTCATTGTTGCATTATCTCCCGTGACCAAGTCTCATAAACCTAGTCCCTCCTTCCCCGTTCGTCGCCGACCCCAAGATCTTCCCCAGGCCAGGGCAGCACCACTGGAGTGTACCCAAGCGGGGAAGACAGCGGCCCCAATGTGGGACTTGGGGAAACGGCGTTGCATCGCACGGGACGAACTGAACGAACTCATCTCCGGTCCCCAAATATCGCCACGATATTACATTGAATTTAGCCTGAACTTCAACCGGGTTGACCCCATTACCCAGCGCCCACCAGTTCCGCGTTACCGGATGGCCTCGCCATGCCAACATCGCGAGCGTTGCAATGGAAGCCCAATTGGAAAACAAAGTTATATTGAGGGACAGACGACGCAATGAAAACACCGAATTCCGTACCTGGGTGCCTGTATAAGACTCACGGTCTCCTCTTCGTTTCGAGCCCGGAAACCAGAGTGATAGACCTGTAGCCAGCCCTCGTTTCTCAGTAGCTTGCCACAATGATCCCCTCCTTCAAGACGGCCTTTACGGCCTTGCTCTTCCTGTCGCCTCTGGCAGAAGCACGCCCCCAATACTCCACGCGAGATGAGAGGGAATGGGTCACTGTCTGGGGAACGATGCCCCAGCTGGTTGAGCCGGGCAACCTACCCCCAACCCCATTTGTAAGTTATCTCCTTATCAGACCTCAATGATACCCTTAGAAGCGACCCCTGACTCTCCCCAGAACGAGACAGGCCGAGTCTTCCGCGATGCGACCCTTCGCCAGACCGTCAAGGTCTCCCTTGCGGCCTCAACCCTCCGCCTGCAGATCAGCAACGCCTTTGGCGGCTCAGACCTCCCCATAACATCCGTGACCATTGGCCGAACGGCGAACAACACAGCCGGCACGAGCGGCGTCGACGCCAACTCCCTCCAAGTCGTCACCTTCTCGGGCAGCGGCGGCTTCGTCGTTCCCAACGGCGCCGTCGTCTTTTCGGACCCGATCAACCTCACCGTCGAAGCGCAGTCCATCGTCTCCGTCACAATCTACCTCGCCAATGGCCAGTCGACCAACAGCATCACCGGCCACCCGGGCAGCCGCACCACGTCTTTCCTCGTGCGCGGGAACCATGTCGCCGACCACGACCTCGTTGCCGCCAGCAACGCAACCACGACCGCGACCACGACAGATCACTGGTACCTCATCAGCGCCCTCGAGGGCTGGGTTCCAAAGGGCGCTTCGGCGGTCGCCATCGTAGGCGACTCCATCAGCGACGGCAGGGGCTCAACGACCAACGTGAACAACCGTTGGCCCGACAGGCTCCTCGCGCGGATGCAAAACGATTCTTCCACGCAGGACATCGCCATTGTCAACGAGGCCGCGGGCGGAAACCGCGTCCTGGCCGACGGTCTGGGCCCCAACGGTCTCGGCCGCATCGACAGGGACGTCGTCGCGCAGTCGGGTATCATGTATGCCATTGTCTTCATCGGCGTCAACGACATTGGCACAGCGGCCAACACGACCGCCGCGCAGGAGGCGGTGGGTGACCGGCTCATCGCCGCGTACGATCAGATCGTCACGCGGCTTCACCGGTTCAATATCGCGGTATTCGGGGCGACCATCACGCCGCTGACGGGAGACGGGCAGCCGTACTCTGATCCACAGAGGGAGAAGACGCGGCAGAGTGTGAATAAATGGATTCGGAATAGCGGGCGGTACGATGCCGTAATCGACTTTGACGCGATCGTAAGGGACCCCGCTGCGCCGGAGAAGTTGAAGGTCGAGTATGATTCGGGTGACCACTTGCACCTGAATCCGGCGGGGTATAAGGCCATGGCTGCTGGTATCAATCTCTCGCTGTTTGATAAGTTCAAGCACGGGGTGTCCAGCATGACTTAGGTACGGATCAAGGGCAGACTGCTCGGCAGTAAGATAGATAGATGAGGTGGCGTTGTTGGTGAGTCAGAGATCCTGTATAAGCGAACCCAACCTATAAGCGAAGTCAGGTTACCGGGGAGGGTTCGTCAGATAGTTGGCTGGGTACGTGCGACTTGATGATTGGGCCGCCAACGTAATTGGCCGTACGTGAAGCATTTGGAGCTTGCTCAACAGAGATTCTCGATAGCGGAAGGGGACGCCACAGATCTGTTCATGAATAACCAGCCATAGCAAGCTTGACCCAACCAAATCCTGTCTTTGACTTCTTTTCTCATGCTTCAACACTCTCCTTATCGGGGGAATAAAAAAACTAGAAGGAAAAGTCCAATAATGAGCAAAAGAAAAGGGAAGGAATGGAAGGGGGAACACTGACCTGTTTCTTCACGCCCGTGTCAGAATCGAATACCTAGAGCGCCCCTTGGTAGCCAGCACTTCTACTTCATTGGAGTATTTGTTTCAGAGTTGGTATCACTCTGCCAGACGCCTTCGATAGAGGAGGCCCTGGTTATACTTACGAGTGGGTGCTGGTGACGGGAACGGCGTTGGGATGTCATATATACTGGATAGGTAAGAAACATGGAAGGAAAGATCGGTGAAGTGTCCGCATGACGGCGCTTCCTTCTTTTGTGTCACTTCCGCGTTCCCAAGGCAGGTACTCATCTACTCAGACGAAGGGCCTCGGGCCAAGATTGGCACGTACGTCCCTCTGACATCACTGGAACTCATTATTGTATTGTATGTACATCTTACGGAACTCAATAGTGTGGGCAGAAGCAGTATGTCTACCACAGGTGTACCGCCATGTGCGACATGTGATTAGATTATGTCAGATAACGAACTTTATACCAAGATTTCTGTTGTAATTTTGCATTAATTATCAAGTCGATTTCCGCAGTTTGAGCTAAAGTATAAATATCTACAAAGAACATTGAGCTAATAATAAAGCCATATCAAATATTCACCAAGGGGGCCCTAGACTGCTTCATGCAACTTTTTCATCACAAGTATTGAAAGTTGTGACGTTTGTTTACCAGTCAGCCTCCTGAATCTCGAGGACAGCAACACCCGCAACGGTGTTCTCATCAGAGACCTTGGTGCTGTTGCCGTCGGCGGTGCTGAGAACGGCGTAGACCTGGCCCTCAGGGCCCTCGGGCAGCTGGTCGACAATGTACTGCGGGAACATGTCAGTATGGAAACGAAGACCAAGGGTAGTATTTGAAAGAAAGGCGGACTTACATCGTTACCACTGATGGCGACCTCGGAGTAGTAGGTGTCAAGACCAGAGAAGAAGACAGCGTAGACGGTAGCCCCGGCAGGGACAAGCTGGGCGTCGCTGGCGGCCTTGTACGCACCCTCAAAGAGGGCACCGTGGGAGGTCGAGGTGGGGGAGACGGTCAGCTTGGGGAAGGCCTTGAAGGGGAGGGCGGGGGTTCCCGGCGCGAAGGCGACGACGAACTGGGAGGCGAGGGAGTGGACCTGGTTGAAGTCGAGGGGTGTGTCAAACGGCGTGGGGAAGGGCTTCTCGCGGAGGGCGGCGCGGATGTAGGAGGAGTGGCGGGCCTCAACGGTCAGGATGCTGCCGGCGACGGGGATGTAGGCCTTGTTTGCGATGACAGCGGCCGCGCCGAGGTAGGCGGACACACCGACGCCCTCGAGGACGGAGGCGAGGGCGAGGAAAGAGTCTGCGTCGGAGACGGGGAAGTCAAAGGTCGGCTCTGGGATGGCGGAGGCGCCGAGGGCGTTCTTGAGGAAGTCGACGTGGGTCTGGGTGTTTGTCGGGCGTTAGTTTAGATACATCCCAGTGAAGCAGTATTGTGTTGATTCTCAGGGTCTACTATCCAGAGGTTTGGGTTGGGTGTGTTGGGGCATAAGCCTTTACCTTCTCGTCCTCATAGATGGTCTTGAGGTTCTTGTAGAACTTCTCTCCAACCTCACCGGCGTACTTGCAGAAGTCGGCCTCAGTGTAGTTCGCCAAGCCCTCCTCGTAGAACTTGCGCTCAAGGTACTCAAGGGTAAGAGCGTAGCTAGTATACTCATGTTAGATGAGGCCAGACAATTGCTTCCGCAGAATAGATTTACTTCAGAATAGTGATATCGCCACCAGGAAGGGGGTCATAGTTGGCCTTCTTCTCCAGAGGGGCGCCGAGGATGGAGGCGGCGGACGCGGCCGCGAGGATGATGGATGAGGTGCGCATATTTTGTGTACTGTATTAGATGGAGTTGGAGGGATGAAGTGACTATGTGCCTGTGTGTAATAGATTCACGAGAAGAGTTGATAATTTGTTGGTAAGGAAGGACTGTTGGTGAGATGGCTGTACCTACTCAAGACTCTTCCCCATCCATGTCGCCCGCCCTGCTGCTGTTATATATATCAGATACTGTGAGCACCATCTTGTCAACAACATGACGCCTTGTGATAAACTTTGCAACAAGATTACTCAGAGACAACCCGCTTTTCACAGGAATATGCTTACTGCACTCTAAATGCTGCTCCCTCGGATAGACCCTTCCCATGGAGCTATGGGAAAGGATATGAGACGAACGCACGCTAGCGTGGTAGTACCTCGGAAACTCACGAACATTCCCAGAGAGATGATGGTGATCTCGTCATGGAGAGGGACAGTGGCGAGATCTGTGGAGTGGTAACAGCCGTATCACGGCTATGGAAGAACCAGGAGCCCTACTGCCCGACTTTGAAGAAGAACCACTAATACCAGTCCAGTAGTCTGACTGCATGTAGTGCTAGCGTGCATAGAGGGCTTCTCAATTTCTTCCTCCGTACATAGTAGAGAAGGAATCCACTTCAAAAGCCTTGGTTGGTTGAGATTCAGCCGAGCTGAATTCCAGACCATGTGAGGAATGAATAGCAAAGAACCCAATGGCATGTTGGACGCGAAGGACATTGGCACTGCGATCTGATAGTCTTGGCTTGTCTCGGACCAAGACAGTCGCCAGGAGCCGAACTTTAGCCTGGTGGCTTTCCTCGTTCCCGGGCTCAAGCTCGTCGGATGGCGAGCATTCCGGCACTGTTAGTGTGCGGGGGAGAAAGGTGGTCCGCATCATGCATTTTGTTGTTGCACGCTGGTCAAATCTCAATGAACCCGTGGAGAGTGTGATCAGATCAAGGAAACGGGGCTACGATCGACACTATTTCAAAGAAAAATAAGCTTGTATTCTTCCAGCGTTAATATAGCGAATGCGACAGCATTGAATTCCCGGCACAATGACTTGCCGGTTCTGCCAGACCCCAGTTCGGAAGCAAACGATTCGACATCACAGGTTAGCCTTCACATCCCCGCCGTACCGAACCTGCCGAAGGATGGAGGGCTTGAGCTCGGAGAGAGTCTTGAAGCCGGACAGTCCCATGGTCAGGTCCAGATCTGCGAGTAGTCCAGCAATGACAGCCTTCGCGCCCTCTTTACCCGCAATGCCCAGGCCGTATATGGCGGGTCTGCCAACGAAGACAGCCTTAGCCCCCAAAGAGAGGGCCTTGACAATGTCCGCCCCAGTTCGGATCCCGGAATCGAACATAACCGTGAGCTTGTCGCCCACGGCTTCCACAATCTCCGGAAGCACCTCCAGCGAAGCGACCCCACCATCGAGCTGTCGACCGCCGTGGTTGCTGACGATGATGCCCGACACGCCGTGCTCGACAGCGAGCTTGGCGTCCTCGACGCTCAACACGCCTTTAAGAACGATGGGCCCGTCCCAGTTCTTCTTCAACAGCGCTAGATCCTTCCAAGAATGGTGATCACCGGGGAAGGCCTGGCTGATCCAGTACCGGGAGGCGCTAATGATGTTATCCTCCACCTGGTCGCCGTCGTTCTGCTCAGAGAACTTCTTGCGGAAGACGGGATCGCTGAAGCCAACCGAGTTCCCCGTGCCCGTGATGAAGGGGAGATATGCCTGGTCGAGATCTGCAGGTCGCCAAGCCACGGTCACGGTGTCGAGAGTCACGACGAGGACCTTGTACCCGTTGGCCCTGGCGCGCCTGAGGATCGAGCCCGTAATATCATTGTCCATGGGCCAGTACAGCTGGAACCACCGGTGCTGGTCGCCGCAGACTTTGGCGACCTCTTCGATGGTTGAGGTTGCCGCCGTGCTCAACGTGTACGGCACTTGCAGCTCAGCGCAGGCGGCAGCCAGACCTAATTCCTTGTCCTCATGGAAAATGCTCTGGACCCCGATTGGAGCCATCAAAAGGGGAGACTCTGAGCTTGTTGTCTTAGAATAATGTCTCACTTCGAAATTGGTTTGGCATCTGCAACGTACCATAAGTTGCGCCAAACAACTCAGTTCTCAAATCCCGAGGATTGCTCGGTCTCAGGAAGCGTGGGACGATTTTCCACTGGCGAAAGGCCAGGCGGTTCGCGTCCATGGTTGACAGCTCCCCGGCCCCTCCGAAGACGTAGTTGAAAGACTTGGGGTCCATGGCCTTTTGGGCCTGGGCCTGCAAGCCGTTGGGATCCGTCGTCACAACGGGCAATTGGCCTGCCATTATGGCATTCTGATAGATGCTGACGGCGTATGCCGAGTAAGGGGTCCGTTCATCTCCGTCGCCTGAGTCTGCCATTGTGAAGAGGTAAGAGCTCGTAGAAATTTGGAGGAAACCAAGGAGGTTTGATTGGTTCAGATACGTATGCCGTTTTATCTCAGCGTGTCTAGAAATTGAACAACGATGGATCGCGGGGATGGCATTGGCGTCTTGAAATACTCTGAAAAGTGTCAGATGCTTAAGTTCCCCGATCGGGACCCTCGGCCCTCCGTGTTCCTCGTCATAGTAACATTAGGAAGCGAGCATTCTCCGTCGGACTGTTCGTATAATCGGGAACACGGCAGCAGCGGAACGACCGGCAGGTTGTCTACCAGGATCCCAAGGTAAAGTATCTGCGGGCAATTCAGAAAGAAATAAACCAGTAGCAACTTTCTGTATCACAAAAAGTCAAGGAAATAGACTTGTTGGTTAGAAAGAAGCTATGTAAAGAAGGTGATGACAATGGGAGAATCAGGTAGATAGAAAGATACCTTGACCCCAGCTTCTTTCCGTGGCGCCTGTGCGTATCCTCTTATCTGCGCTCCATGTAGCTCCATACCTACCTTAGCCCCACCCTCGGCTAGACCCCACCATCGAAGTCAATTAGCACCCCGCGATTCTTCCTTTCTTGAGTATCCCGCGATCCAAAGTCGACCTCGAAATCGCGTTACCAACACCGCTGCCGAACCTAGCCGCACCATGTTATAGCACCCACTCTTGATTGCATACGCATAGAAGCCAGCAACAATGGACATTGACGATATCCTACGCGAGGTCGACCCGGTCTCGTACTCGATTCCTTCAGAGACACGCGACTTACAGGCTCTGACGCGTGCTTGGGTAGCAGAGCGGTCCGCCCCAGAACTTCTAGAGTGTGTGCCTGCCTTCCGTTGCCCAGCCTCTCTCCAACGGACGATACGCGACTATACAACATGCTGACTTGCGACACCTCAGGTGGCCTGCCGATGGTCTCTTTGAGCGCGTCAACGACCGCATCAAACGCCAAATCGAAAAGGTCGAGGACATGACGGGTGACATGGACCCCAAGACCAACTTCGCCCTCATTGTCATACAGACTGAGCTAGAGCGCTTCAAGTTCCTCGTCAGAAGCTTCCTTCGCGCTCGAATTGCAAAGGTACAAAGTCTCTGCAGCGCTCCAACCGAACCCGGCGCATGTCCATTGGCACGAAGACTCAATGGCTAACAGTCTACTCTGCTACTGTAGATCGATAAACATGCGCTCCACTACCTCTCGTCACCGGCTCTTCGCGCCCGTCTTTCCGAAACAGAACTCGCCTACGCAACCCGCCATCAAGCACTACTACATAACCACTACCTTTCCTCCTTCCTCTCCTCCTTCCCACCAAACCTACAGAATCTCAACGATACAGCCGGCAACATCAGCATGATCGACGGGCCAGATCTCGATACTGCAGTCTTCATCCGTATGTTGCGAGACACAGTAGTGGAAGGGAAAGGAACGGACTCGGACGGCTCTGTGCTAGCGAAGACAGGGGACATCTTGATCTTGAGATGGTCTAGCGCAAAGCCTGTCGTTGATGACGAGAACGCTGAGCTAGTCTGATGCTTCCTGCCAGCTTGTAGAAAGGAAGCAAACAGTCTCGTCACTGGGTAGTGGTTTGGATCAAACGGTTAGAAGACGGCGAGACGTGACTATGAGGATAATCTGCCTGCGATTAAGCATCCACAGGGCTTGCCCGGATGTCAGCGGTAGAGTTGCTCACTAGTCTAGGATAGATCCGGATATTATACCGCATATCACGGTATAGGACTATCCTGCCACGACGGCTATGCGAATTACTTGCCTAGTTCGGACTCGGGCTGAGACTGCCTCAGGAGAACGCAGGTTCGAGTCTTTTTGACTGCTCAAAAAGCCGTGTAGGAATTGAGGAGCCTCCCTACTCCTTGAGTCCTTGCTTTGAGTCTGCGCCGTCAATGGCAAGGCTTGTTTCGGCCAGCCAGATCTGAGCCGGAAGTTCTCACTTGTTGATGGGCATGATCGCACGTTGATGTGTCCAGGTTCTGGGGACAGATCATGGGAACGTCAACTTTATGTGACGTCTGGATGGTAGACAAACAGAGATGCTATCAAGGGCTAACAAGGACGCTTGGAGTAATGACCCTCTGGTAAGGATAGTTTCGTAGCTAGGGAATTTTTCCAAGATCAAAGGCTTTTGCTACCACAAATCATCTATAATAAGCAAATAGTATCTGAAGGATCCAAGTGTCAAGTAGAGGAATACCAAATCCGCTGGTCATTCTCTAACTCATGTAGGTAGCCTGCAGAATGCGGCACAACTAGACAGTAAATTAGGCCATGACCACAACTTCAAAGCCAAAGCTGTGCTATGATAAACTTCATCCACGGAACATTTTCATACCCGGCCAGTCAGCACGTGGCGAGTGCCTGAAGGGGACTCATCCCCCACTACAATCACATCACAGGCCCCACTAAAAGGCGATCGGCGGAGGTGACTTTAGCGGCAGATGTCACTGCTGTGGACGGGCAAGACCCGACCGCCCGTTCCCTAAACTCGACAATATCGCCGCTAAAGCACAGCACCAACGGCCACACACCTCAGTCACTTAGCCTCATTCAGAGAATTTTTTCGCAGATGACTCAACTTGACTATCCATCTCATCCACTTGATCTGCAAGAGCAGACCTTTTGTTGATACCCAATTAATCACATATGACAAGGAACTAGATTCTTCGTTTGATATTAGAGACAGCCATCTAGTTAGACCCTCTGCTGTCAACTTAGTCTCCTCCAACCTTTGGATTTTATGCAATCTCGACCCTGTTGTCTTGTTGCATTGGCTCTCATCCATCGTATAAGTCGCCAAATTGCAACTTCTAGCCACAACTGCCGACGACTACTTTCAACACAACACAACAGCAAAGGCACAATGGAGACCCGCATTGTGAAAGTTGATGCCCAAGGGCTTGGGAATTTCAGAGATGTGGAGGGACCAAAGAGGTTAAGCAACTGGGAAATCGCCAACTCCGCCTCCGGCGCATCCATAGCCGCCCTACGAGATGCCGCGGAACACCTGCGCACCAGGGACACGCCCGTGGCATTCCCAACCGAGACTGTCTACGGCCTCGGAGCTGACGCCACGAGAAGCGGCGCCGTCAAGGGCATCTACTCGGCCAAGGGTCGGCCATCAGACAATCCTTTGATATCGCACGTCTGCGATTTGGATATGTTGAGGGGGCTGCTGCAGTCCGAGAAGCAGACCAACGGCGATGCGTCAAAGGACCCGATTCCGGAAATTTATAAACCGCTCATCGAAAAGTTCTGGCCTGGACCCCTGACGATCCTGCTGAGGAATCCAGAGCCGAGCAAGCTCGCTCCCGAAGTCACGGCGGGTTTGGCGAGCTTTGGTGTGCGGATGCCGTCCTCGCCGCTGGCGTTGACGCTCATCAAGCTCGCCAACGTGCCGCTGGCGGCTCCCTCCGCCAACGCATCTACCAAACCGTCTCCCACGACAGCACAACACGTTTTCCACGATCTGGAAGGGCGCATCGAGCTCATCTTGGACGGTGGGGCTTGTCAGGTCGGTGTGGAGAGCACCGTCGTCGACGGTCTCTGCGACCCGCCCGTCGTCCTGAGACCGGGCGGCGTGGGCATGGAGGAGCTGCGAAGTTGTCCCGGCTGGGAGGGCGTCGTCAAGGCGTACAAAGACGAGAGCGAGATGGGCAAGTCGACGCCGCGGGCCCCTGGGATGAAGTACAAGCACTACAGCCCCAAAGCAAAGGTGGTGCTGTACGAGTGGGCTTGCGAGGCGGGGGCTGATGGCATCATCGCCGAGGATCTGCAAAAGGCGCTCATCCAGCAGAATGGCGACGTGACCGCTTCGAATGGCTCAGGGCCGATTTCGCTCAACATTGGCATCATTCGCACGAGGAGGTGGAAAATTGCGGGTGGTTTGCACCACGGCGCGTTGCAGGTCTCAAAGGTCCATGTTGACGGGGCCACGGAGGCCAATGTGAGGGACGAAGCAGCGTATGAGGTTCAAGAAGGCGAGCTCCAGGACGCAGAGAATAAGCCAATGGCGACGATTCTCGACATAGACCTGGGTGACGGCATCAAGGGGATCGCTCAGGGGCTATTCTCAGCTCTTAGGGATCTGGATAGAAGAGGTGCCAGCGTTATCTTCGTAGACGGCATCGACGACAGAAATGACATTGCAGAAGCGGTAATGAACAGGCTCCGCAAGGCGGCCTCCGAGATCCGAGCATAGACAGGGTTTGGACAAAATAGAATCAAGCATAAATTCGAGGCATTCGTCATGACATCCTCCTTCAGAGGACTTTACTTTTGATGATGGGTTCACTTTAGAAGCCACCATAAAACTCCCGTTTATAAACCGTCCTTGGTTTATATCTGCATCCCCTCTCCCTTACACCGCAACCCCTTACAAGCCTTGCCGCAGCCAGTCCGCCAGTTTCGATTTACCCAGCTGGGCCAGGTTGTTGACACCTTGTTCACTGAGGTCGATGCGACGAAGGTCGACGTCTTGCGCCGGCGCCTTGCTGACTCTTTGGACGATAATGGTAGGGTCAGTCTCGAGGATAATGCCGTCGTCCACAATCTCGTCAATAGCCAGGGAGACGAGGTCGTAGTTCTCGACGATTGTACGCTTGTCGACGGATTGCCTAGCAGAGCTATTAGAACCACCAGCTTCCTGCGACAGCCGGGGAACACAAAGGGTATGGCTTACTTGAAGAGCAGGTGCAGGGAGTCCCTCAGGGCCAGGATGACGTTGTAAAGAAGAACCTCGTTCTCGTCGACACCTCCAACAACGTACATCATGACGTCCGATTCCATCTTGTAGAGAACGATCCGGTTGTCGTATAGGATGATATCGCCGGTCTGCTTGGCCGTCTTCTCCAGGAGACCCTTCTCGAAGGCCTTTTGCGACTTGACATCGGGGTAAGGGCTTGACTGACCTATCATGAATCGAATCCGTCAGTCATAGAGCTCCAGAGCTCGGCGTCGGAGGGGGGCCAGCGCATACCGTCCTTTTGTGTGCCTTGGTGGGGTGCGCTATAGTACTTGGAGAATAACCGCGATCCGTCCTCAATGCTGAGGATCAGGATCGCATTGACGGAGAAAAGTGACATTCCGGGAGCCATCTTGATGTTTGTTTGGGGGTCGTTGCGCCGGACTGCGCTTGTTGGTGGGTTGCTAGGTAATGTCACTTTACTCAACGGTGCCAGGTAGGCAGCTCTGGCGGGATGCAATTGACCACCTCAGCATCCCAGGATCGGTGCAAGTCGGTGGGTGGTTTCGCCGATGGCCGGATAGCAGGGGTCTAGGTAAGGTACCCACCCACCTCACCTCGAGGCTTTACCTTAGCGGTAGATAGACGCACAGGCCACGCTTCCACAGCGCGTAAAGTGGAAAACGCGAAACTCCTTTTCGGAACGCGTTGAGACCGGGTGAGCGCGTAAAGTGCTTTTCAAGATTGCAATGCAGCCCACCTTTTAGTTGCTCCTGAACGACGCCTCTCCACAACTCCCCTCTCCCCAGCAACGCACATATTCTTTCAGTCGCATCCCCCATCCCGCCCCCCGCTTGACCAGCAACCGTAAGGAAGATTACGAGCGTCAACAAGAAAATGTCTTCACCCTCGAAAAGGTCGACGAGAAGCTCGACGGCTGGAACTCCCCGTCGTTCTACGAGAAACAATCCGGATGCTGATCGCAGTACCCCCGCGCCGGCAGACGAAGAGGCGCAACGCCCTGCAGAGACCCCTCGCACAACCCGCCGGTCCCAGCTTGCATCCAGCCCTCTGTTCTATGAATCCTCCTCGCCGGCGCAATCTAACAATGGTCGTCGCAATGCACCTGCCAATGGCGATGTTTCGTCTCCCTTGCGGAACATGAGCAACAGTCAGAGCACCGCCGTTGGCCCTGCTCCCAGCTCACCGCTGCGTCAAGACATTGACACCCAATCCACCGGTGATGGAGATAGGACACCGCGTGCCAGCGGTATGATGAGGGGTAAGTGCACCATCAGTATCTTGGCGTGCAAATTACTAACTTACATGTCCAGAGTCGTCGCCTATCCGATACGAAGCTAGCTCCAGTCCGGGACCATCGATGCGGCCGCCTCAGTCAGACTTGCGCAGTGAGAGCAGTGGTCTCTTTGTCTCTGATCGAGCATCCCGTTCCCGCAGAGGTGATATCAACTCAGAAGGCATCAGAACCCCCCGCCGCCGCATTGTCTTGGATCCCTCCGGCAGAGTGACCACAGATGCGCCGGGCTCCGATGCGCTTTCTTTCAGCAACCCAGACCCGAACACTTCAGAGGCAGATCGCCTTGGTGGGACAGGAGAGAGTGCCATCTGGGGTACCACGGTTTCTGTTGACGACACTTTTGCAGCCTTCAAGGATTTCCTCAGGCACTTTACACGGAAATACCAACTGTACAGAGAGGGCTGGAGTGAGGCAGATGTTCAAAATGCGCCCGACGCCGAGTCCAAACCATACTGGGAGGCTCTTGAAAACATGCTTCTTCTCGGTACCACTAGGCTCTACCTCGACGTCGCTGATCTGAATACCTACCCCCCGACGCGCAAGCTCTGGTACCATATCCAAGCCTATCCGCAGGAAATCGTCCCCATCATGGATCAGTCGGTGAGCGACATGATGGTTGAGTTAGCAAGAGCCGAAGATCAAAGACAACGTGCTTCTCAGAGCAGTGCTGGCGAAGCGGCCAGACGAAGCAATACTGCACCCAGCTCCGACATTGCCTTCCCGAGCTCAGACCATGCCGGCTCTGACGCCCCGACACCTCGACCTACTCTGGATCTCCCTTCGAAAGAGGACGAGGTTTCTGGCTTGCTATTCATGGTCCGACCTTTCGGATTGGAGAAGACGACCAACCTCCGAGACTTGAACCCCTCTGACATGGACAGGCTCATCACCATCAAGGGTCTGGTCATCCGCACCACGCCAGTCATCCCGGATATGAAAGACGCCTTTTTCCGTTGCAGTGTCTGCAATCACTCAGTCAACGTTGGTCTCGATAGGGGCAAAATTCGCGAGCCCACCGAGTGCCCGCGTACTCGCTGCGCCTCCAAGAACTCCATGCAGATTATCCACAATCGCTGTGTGTTCGATGACAAGCAGGTAATCAAGCTTCAGGAGACCCCCGATGCAGTTCCTGCTGGACAAACGCCCCACTCTGTCTCGGTTTGCGTGTACAACGAATTGGTGGACTTCTGCAAAGCTGGTGATCGAGTTGAGCTCACAGGCATTTTCCGCGTCAACCCTGTGCGTGTGAACCCTCGTCAAAGGACCATCAAGAGCATCTACAAGACATATGTCGATGTTTTGCACGTTCAAAAGGTAGACAAGAAGAGGATGGGTGTCGACCCTTCTACCCTCGGCCTTGAAGGTGAAGAAGAAGAGACTGGCGGCGACAACAACCTTGCTGAAACCAAGAAGATCAGCCCAGAGGAGGAAGAGAAGATCAAGGAGACTGCCGCCAGACCAGACATTTACGATCTTCTTTCCCGCTCACTCGCTCCATCTATTTACGAGATGGACGATGTAAAGAAGGGAATCTTGCTGCAACTTTTCGGCGGCACCAACAAGACTTTCACCAAAGGTGGCAGCCCCAGATACAGAGGCGATATTAACGTCCTGCTCTGTGGTGATCCTTCGACGTCCAAATCCCAGATCCTCTCTTACGTGCACAAGATTGCTCCTCGCGGTGTATACACCAGTGGCAAGGGTTCCTCTGCTGTTGGTCTCACTGCGTACGTCACGAGAGATCCCGAGACTCGCCAGCTTGTTCTTGAGTCTGGTGCTTTGGTCCTGTCGGACGGGGGTGTTTGCTGTATCGACGAGTTTGACAAGATGTCAGAATCAACTCGTTCCGTTCTCCACGAAGTGATGGAACAGCAGACGGTTTCGGTTGCTAAAGCCGGCATCATCACCACCTTGAACGCCCGGACGAGTATCCTGGCTTCCGCCAACCCGATTGGCAGTCGTTACAACCCCGACCTGCCTGTGCCTCAGAACATCGACCTGCCACCCACTCTGCTGTCTCGTTTCGATTTGGTCTATCTTATTCTTGATCGCGCTGATGAGAAGAGCGATGCTCGTCTGGCTCGTCATCTGCTTTCCCTGTACTTGGAAGATAACCCAGATTCTGCCCAGCAAAAGGAAGACATTCTCGTAAGTACCTGATAACTCCCCTGATTTTTGACAGTTCCTGACATTGATGCAGCCTGTTGAGTTCCTGACCACATACATCTCTTACGCCCGCTCTCAAATACAACCTACTATCGCCCAGGATGCCGCTCAAGAGCTGGTCAACCAGTACCTCGAGATGCGCAAGCTCGGCCAGGATGTTCGCGCTGCAGAGAAGCGCATCACTGCCACCACGCGTCAACTTGAATCCATGATCCGCCTGTCTGAAGCTCACGCCAAGATGCGTTTGTCTACAACCGTTGTTCGCGAGGACGTTATGGAAGCCGCGCGCCTCATCCGCTCCGCCTTGAAGACTGCCGCCACTGATTCTCAGGGCCGCATTGACATGAGTCTCCTGACAGAGGGCACCAGCGCTGCCGATCGCCGCAAGAAGGAGGAGATCAAGAACGCCGTGCTTCACCTGCTTGACGAGTTGACTAGCAATGGACAGACCGTCAAGTGGAGCGAGGTCGCACGGAGGCTCAGCGAATCGGCAAGCGTGCCCGTCGAGCAGAGCGACTTTAACGAGACGATGCGGACCTTGGAGATGGAGGGTCTTGTCATGATCAGTGGTGACGGCGCGAGGAGAAGTGTCAGGAGAGTGACGGCGGTCGTGTAAAAGAGCACTTTTGGAATAGAAAATGGTGTGACGACGCCCTTGTAGATGAGATTACGTGGAATGTGGGCTTCTGATACTTCGGGCCGCCGGCGAGGAAAGGAAAGTTCGGCGTTGGTATTTTTTCTTGTTCTCTGCCATTTGACAAGCTGCGAGATTCCTTGCAGAGGAAAATAATGAAACCAAAACGCGTTATGGTAGACTTAGAAATCAAGCGAATGTTGAGATGTCAACCCTGACCTTTCTGTGAGGTCCCAAGGCCGGCGTCCGCCTTTACTAGGCTCATCAGAAAATAGAGGCTCCCTCGAAGACACGCAGTCTCGCAAGGCTGCCCCTGTGGATATTGGGCATTGCTTGCGTCACTGTCACCTCTCCTCTTTGCTTGCTATGGTATGGTGTTTGGGATGGATTGGTCCACGATGTGGCGCTGTGATAACACATAATGGCACCCAATCCTCAGCTCCGTGATTGAGGAAGCCAGTCATGCCTGGGACTCCCCGAAGAAAGATTCCCTTGTCCCAGTTTGGCGTATGCGTAAGATCTGGTGACTGTACTCTCAATATGGCCGGTGGTTCTTCTTAGCCCGCACTGCTTCACTTACAACAGATCGCGAGATCAGAATTAGATCATCCGCATTGAATCCTTGCCTTCCCTTCGTATGCTTGTTTCCTCAGCTTGCCAGTACCAATGAGCTCTTGCCCATATTTCGCTTTGATCTTATCTTCCCGACGAACGAACTCGGTCAGCACTAAGCGGAGGCTGTGGCTTCTTCCCTCTCAGGCCTACGGCCGACGACCGAGTAGCTGGAGAAAAGTGAATCAGCAAAAGATTAAATTTTCATGGCTTGTACAAAGAAAAGGTTTGGGACGTACATGGGAAAGTAGGCGTGATAGCTCCTGTTGTTCAAATCCTTGCGGACGTTGACGAGGAAGACGTCGACTTCATCGCGGGACCAACCATGAACACGGGTGAGCAGCGCCATACAAACGGCTTCGAGGGCGCTAGAGAAGTTCTCGTGGCACCAGAGGCCGAGCTTTTTATACCTATCGCGGGGTGTTGGTGTAAGTCCCCTTCGGCTTGACCATTGACTGCCTGTCCCCGATACAAATGGGGATGAGGAAGATGGAGAAAGTAAACTGGAGGAAATACCTCTTGTCCTTTGACCAACCGTTCATGGGCCACTTGAATATCCGGAGCTCAACGTCAACGAAGCCAGCCTCGATAACGAGACTCTTCAGTGTAGAAACGTCGACGAACACACGACCCATTTTCTCGGACCCGGAACGGATGAGATGGACGTACTCCAGAATCGACGAGTCTTTGGGAAGGCTGTTGTCGTCGGACACGGGATCGACTTGGTTTTCGAGAGGCTCGAGGTATCCGCCCGGGACAGTGTTACTGTGGCCGACGTCAGTTGTGAACCTGTTGGTTAACTAGATGACCAAGGGCTCGGAAAACACCAACTTGTAGCATTTTTTGACATATTTCTTCCAGTCTGCGATGCTCGCGTTCATGAAGCGGCTGTGAATGTAGTCGAACGGCTTCGAGTACGTCCACTCTTCCTCGATATCATCTATTTCGAACCTTACATTTGGAGGGACGCTAAGTTCACGTGTATCAGCCTAGGCGAAATTGAATAAGTGCTTGATCTGATACCCAAGACCGACTTACAAATCATGCTGAGGAGCAGAGAGATCGACACCAAGAACCTGGCAAGAGAAGTATGTTAGACGCGTGACCACTCATGTACGACGGCCCACTGAGCCAAACGGGGAGGGTCAAATATACCTCAGCTTGGGGGTGCAAGTCTCCAAAATCGTTGGCCCAAACCCCGGTGCCGGTTCCGACGTCGAGGACGCGGCCGACTTTGGAGTCCACTTTGCAGGGAGGGGCCAGACCGAGTTTACCTTCGAGAGTGTAGATGAAGATTTCATGTTGCTAGTCTGCTCCTCGAGAAAGATGGTTGAATCAGATGAGGTGCTTCCTCAGGAGGGGCGAATGTAAGAGTGCGTCAGAAAGCGAATACGCACCTAACCTGTCGCTCTCTCTTTTATCGTTGGGAAAGATGTATTCTGCTTCAACTCAGCTTCCCAAGATCCGAATGTTGTCCCAAGTATGGTGTGAAAGTTGTAGTAGAAGAGGAAAATGCGTACGTACTGCCGTCTTTACATCGGTGGTACGTTCTGCAATTCTCGATCCGGTAGTCGAGGATAGAAGCGGTGATGCTTGTACTCGACGAAGCAATGCTCTGCTATTCTTTCAGAGATTTTCCAGTATGGCACCAACGTATAGAGATTATGGCTTTGATCAAAGGTTAAAATATGACCTACCTCCATATCTGATACGTCGTGGTCCAAATCCTGCTTGGTAGAGATAAGCTTCGAACTTCTGAGGTAGGTAGAAGCAGACGGCAGGTGTTATGAATCAAATACCTCATCTCCCGGCACAATCATAACCTCGTGGACGACCTCAGCCATGATTTTTATATGTTGTTTTCCCAGGGACTTGTCTACGTCGTTTGATTCTCAGCCAATGTCTCGGATCTTCCTCGATCGTGTTCCGACGCAACTTTGACAACAGAATCAAGCGGTGACTCTATTAAGCACTGAGATACAGAGAGAAGTGAATGATGGGGCGATTAATCGCTCCTTTTATGTCAGCATATACGGGCAACAACCCCTCTTCTAAGATGGACGGATGGAACCATATTCCTGCGAAACGGACCAACATGCATATGCGGTTTGACGGCGAAGTGGCATTTTTGCCCAATTGCAGGGATTCTCCTGTAGAAATACTTTTAGAGGACCTAGCAACGCTTTCTGTCGAGAACAGCAGTGAGAACGTCTATCTACTGATGTAAGAAGGACAACAGTTGAATGGTAAGCACGCTAGACTGTACCGTTCCACGCCAACAGGTAATCAGGCAGCGACACCCAGACCGGCCGCGGCCTCCACGGTCCTAGAGACCTCGTCCAATTTCGTCTTGGCCTCCTTCGCGACAGCCAACGCATCATCCAACGTGTCCAAGAGGTCCTGCACATCCTCCAGCCCGGCAGAGATGCGCACCGTCTCCTCCAAGATCCCATACGACCGATGGAACGCCGCCTCGCTGGGGTCTTTGCCTAAGGCGAGCGTGTTGTAGGCCAGGCAGAGCGTGCGGTGCGCGCCGAGGTGGGGGCCCGGGTAAAAGGCCAAGCGGTCATAGAATGCGCGCGCGGCGTCCACGGAGTCGAAATCGACGCTCAGGAGGCACCCCGCTCCTGGGTCGGGGAGCTCCGGGGTAGGTTTGCGGAGGAAGGATTTGTAAGTTTCATAGTCTGGGAGGACGGACGGGTAGAGGACTTTTACGACTGGTGACGACGACGACGACGACGACGACGAAAAAGGGTTGTTCTGATTCTTCTCGGCTTCCGCGTGGAGGTGAGCGGCCATGGCCGCGGCGTTGCGGTTCAGGATCGCGGTACGCGGGAGGTAGTCTTCCGAGTTGGAGAGGAGCACCTCGGCGTCGCCGAGGAAGAGCTCGTTGTGGTGCGTTTTTGACCAAAGGAGTGAGAGGGCAGGGTAGTGTGGTGAGAGCGGATTGAGGACGATGCTGCCGCCCATGACGTTTGCGTAGCCCGAGAAGGACTTTGTCAGCGAGGAGACGAGAATGTCGGATCCGGGCAGGACGTCGATGTTGCTGAAGGAACCGACTGTATCATCGAGCACGAGAACAAACTTGTGCTTTTGGGACTACAAATGGGTGTTAGCTTTCAGTAATTTTTGCGCAACCCCCCCCTCGGCATCTCCTGATATTATCACTTACAAGCTTTCTAATACGGCGAATATCAATACTAGCCAGCAGAGGGTTACTGGGGAACTCGGCAATCACATAGCTCACATCTCTCCCCGATGCCGTTTCCGTGTCGAGCCAAGACTCGAACTCGCCCACGCCCTTTGCGTCGACGGGGCCAAAGTGCTTGTAGCCATGCGGCGAGGCATCTTGGAGGTAGTGCACGGTACTGTGGAAGGCGATGCCGAGGATGACGACGCTGCCGGGGCGGTACTCGAGCAGAGTTCTGTGGGTGGCAAAGATGGCGGCCATACCTGTGGGATACAAAAAGACGTCCCCGGGCTCGACTTTCACCTCGTCCGGGTCGATGGCGGCCCTGTGCAGGAGTCCCCTGATGCGTTCTCTCAGCTTGCCGTGCGCCTCTCCCTCGGGGAGGTACTCTGTCGGCGGTGGCGAGTCTACCACGCCGCCGAACTCGACCTCTCTCAGCGAGTCAATATCCGCCAGTAGCTTCTCGGCCAGACGGATAGAGACGCCGATGCCGGGGTTCTGCCAGGCGCCGATGACGCCGGGCGTCTTGGGCATCGGGTAGGTGACGAGGTAGAGCCGCACGCCGCCGAGTTCCACGCACCGGTAGCCCAGATCCTCGTCGGCCAGGACTTGCTGCTTTCGGTGGGGGTGGAGGGCGTGGGCCCGGACGGTGGCGAAGGAGATCGGGGAGGTGAAGAAGAGCGCGCCATGGCCCTCAGGGGTTTTGATCTCAGCACATATGGCCATGAATGTCTTATATTCTCTTGTCAGTCATGTTTCTCAGTATGGCAGGTTCCGCATCTGTGCACCAGAGTAGTCTTGTCGATTCAGGGGGGGGTTCTTCAGACAAACTGACCTTGGAAACGGGTCCAAAAGGCCCAAATCTCGGATATATGTGCACCACACGAGCCATTATGGCTCGGTCGCCTTCCCTGAACTTGATGGCGTTTTCCCATCCTGGTGCGTATGTGGTGATTCCATACTGCGTCTCCGGGGGCACGCAATGCCCGAATTCTGTGTTGGGTTTGAGTACGGGCATTGTTGGAGCTCGGTATACTGTATATCGTATGTATCTCGTATACACCAAGCTGGATATCGTATGTCTTGGATGACAGTCTTGGACTCTTGACAGCTTTGTAAAATAACGACTATTGGACCATGCATTTCTACCAAAAACAGAGAGGATCCCAACGTCTTATCAAGAAGAACCCGGCGCGCCCAGCTAGCCCAAAGAGTATAGCTCCGTGAGGGGCAGCTAAGACAGGGTTGAATTCCTTCGTCGTCAAGCTGTGTCTTACTCGACGCAGTGCAGCCACTCGGCTCGGCGGCATCTCAGCCTCTCTCAGCTCGCACTCGCTTCTCGGGCAAGCCGCATGTAGGCCCTACGCCAAATTTGAGTCTCGACATGATGCCGATAAGTCAATCTTCAGTACTTCTCCAAATGCGATTTGGGGTTCACCAAAAGTTCCTTGTGCTTATTTCCTTTGGGAATCTGCTAGAATAAGCTGCTGCTGCTGTGGTAGCTTCTGATAGCATGGAGACAAGACGTGCCTAAATATGCAACCTTCGTCGTCTCTCGTTGATAGGACTGAGTGATGCTGGGGAGGGCTGGCAAGGTTGACGTGAGATATGGCTGGCCATATCAGACACGTGTTCGGTCACGCGCTTCTAGCCTCGCGGCATACAACGTCTGTCTGTAAATTACGTCGAATAGTTCCGACTTTGAGTTCCTTTCAATCATAGCTGGCAATTCGACTCCCTCACCAGTGTAAATTATAGAACCCTTCTGGTCTGAACCCCTCACCAAGGAGACAGCGAGACCTTGCAGATTCGTATCATACCTAGCCGCATGTCCATACCCCTGTTACCGACCATTTAGACCTCTATAATGCCAGGTCTATATCATCACACTACACGAAGATTACTCACTAAGCCGATCTTCTATAAAATGTACTGTTGTGTCTACGTGGACTTACTCCAGACCTGTTGATATCTAACAAGACATACTGTACGATACACACAAAGGGCAGCGTGGGAAGAATCAATGAATCCTTCTTGTGACCACTCACAACCCCTACTATCTGGCATATTGTAGACAGCTGCATAGGCGAGTGAAACTGAACGGGCCAATGCTCATGTGAGAGCAAGAGCTAATAGTCTGTTGCTTGACAGCATCCATCTCGTTTACGCAAGCTGCTCTTCGCACTATCAAGTCAGCTCACAGGGCTCAGAGTCGCAGCCGGGATCGTCCCGCCGGACCGCTTCCGCAGCCGCGTGAGATATCAACTTCCTCATTCTTGATACGGCCGGCATCAAAGTGCGAGCCGGGTTGCAGCACCCTCCAAGTCCTGTCAACTTGATCTAGCATGATGAGCATGAGACAGCCAAGCACATTCATTAGTTGTTCTTTATGCCGATGGAGGCCTCGGGGGTACGGCGCGGTACAAAAGTCTGTCAACAAGTCCTTACTCGCAAGAGTCACTCCGAAGTTACTGCCGCCCGCAACTCTCATCCGCCTAAGCCGCGCTTGCGTCGGTAAAGCTGTGTCGGATCATGCGGGTAAGGCGTCCGTCCGTCACCAGACGACCCGGCAGCTGGGATGACACCAACCCAGGGCAACTCATACAGCATATGTACGTATCTATTCGGCATGTGATCGGGATATCCTAGCTGTCGACTCCTTGTAAACTACGACTGTGATATGTTCAAGCAGGAACTGTTTATGTGGTATGATTGAAACAAAGTCTCATGAAAGATCCAATGCATGAAATGCAGCCGAGTGAGACGGTCTGTCGGAAATAGCTTCCTTCCGTAGAGCTTTATGGAGGACAAGATATGCGAGAAGACATCTGAATCTCCAAGTGAGCTCAGAAAGTCAGTCTGCCAAGCGAAGTTCTCGCTTTTCCTTCTATATGAAAAGGAGTGAGTAATTGGTCCCAGCACCGTAAGAAGCCCACGGGAAGAACAGACGTACCTTGGCTTACCGAAGGTACGGACGGCGGGAATAGGATGATTTCAACCAGCGGACGAAAGCTTATCCCAACGATCCCCCCACGTGATAGCGCCAAAAACCCCAGGGCCCAGCGCGCACTCAGCACTCTTGCCAAGTGGGCATACGTCAGGGTGGTCAGGGGGTCAGGGGGTCTGGAAGCCAGATGTCAGATGCCAATCCCAGTCCCCAATTCCCCCAAATCTGCCCCACTCTCAGGAGGTGATGGGCCATCCAAAATTGTACTCGCAGCCACGCCGACACTTCCCTACCTTAGCTGACCCTAGCTGCCATGAACGCAGGACAGGTTTCGAAACCACCAACTACCACCACAACCACCACCACACCCCAGAACCAAGTTGTCACTCTTTTCTCTTGTTGTCCTTGGTGTAGCCCACTTTGCATTGACAAGCACATCCAACCCCCGAACTAGCCGCCCTGCCACCCGTCACTTATTGCCATAAAGCCCGTCATGCACTCCTTCGCGCCCCGTCTGCTCTCCCGAGCTTCTGCTTCTTCCATCTCCCCCATCCGTTCTTCTAATATCTTGACTTCCACTACTCGATCTTCTCTCCGTCTCCAGCAGCGACTCCCGGCGCGTCGCTTTTACTCCTCGGAACCCCCGAAGAAGTCCTCGGGCGTCAAGTTCTGGCCCTTCCTCGTCGTCGTCGGTGCTAGTAGCTTTGCTTATAAGCTCCTCGTCGATCAGAGAGCAGGTAAGCCATCTTTTGTCGAAACCCTCTCTCCAACCAAACAATTCTCTTTGGCCCCGGGGCAACACGCAGTCTTTCCCCCCCCCCAACAACAACAAGACGAGCGCAGAAAACAAATCCTCCACAATCCGTTGCAGCCTCAGAAACACTTGACTGACAAACCACACCCAACCACAGAAATGGCCGCTCTTCCCGCCCCCGAGGCTAACCAAGCCCTCCCCTCCCCGACAAAGTCGACCCCGACCTTCTCCCCCTCCGATGTGACAGTCCTCTTCGTCCTCGGCGGCCCCGGTGCCGGCAAGGGAACCCAGTGCGCCCGCCTCGTCTCCGACTACGGCTTCACCCACCTCTCCGCCGGCGACCTCCTCCGCGCAGAACAGGACCGCCCCGGCTCCCAATTTGGCCAGCTGATCAAGGACTACATCAAGGACGGCCTCATCGTGCCCATGGAAGTCACCGTCCAGCTCCTCGAGAACGCCATGACGGAGACGATTAAGACCAACCCGGGCGGCAAGGCGCGCTTCCTGATTGACGGCTTCCCCCGTAAGATGGACCAGGCTGTGAAATTCGAGGAAGCCGTCTGCCCCGCCAAGCTGGTCTTGTTCTACGACTGCCCCGAGGATGTCATGGAGAGCCGCCTCCTCGAGCGCGGCAAGACGAGCGGCCGCGCCGACGATAACGCCGAGAGTATCCGCAAGCGCTTCCGCACGTTTGTCGAGACGAGCATGCCCGTTGTGGATTACTTTGAAAAGGAGGGCCGCGTCGTCAAGCTCGACGCCACACCCCCGCCGCAGGACGTGTATAGCAAGACGCGCTTTGAGCTCTCTAAGCGCTTGGGTATCTGAGTTTTGGCATTGGGGAAGGATGTGACCCCCAGCTGCTACTCGGCCAAAGAGATGCGAGTACAGGTTAGAAGAAGGGGATGGCGACACACCGCTGTCGGCTAGGAACTGGCGTGCGTCATCCTATTTTGCTCCCGCCCTGTGACTCTGGGAAACGTCGTCTTCCCAGTGTCACGGGGCGTTGAAAGCGAATGTCAAGCTCACTAGAGTGTCTGGAAGGTATTTTAAAAAGACAATCGGTGGCAAACGAGTGAGGGGGGAGGAGGTGGTTGGTTCGTTGTTTTGGCATAGACTCTCAACAGAGGCCCCTTGCCGCTTATGGTGTGCTTGTATAAGAAGTTTCGGACTCTAAAAGGACCATTTGTTTTCTCTTTTGTCGTTGTCTATTGTATATCCTAGATAGATACTTTTGAGTTTTTCAATCAAACTGTGGAAAGAATAAAGACTTGAACAGCGAAGTATGAATCACCAACTAAACGCTCTTCTCACAGTTGAATTCCCGCCTTGTGGTGGGCCTACTATTAGTGAAATGCCTGTGACGTCTATGCCATCAGCAGTGGATGTATCAAATGCGCCGTTAGTCGTTCAAAAGTCATCAACCAACAACAGCCCAAGACAGGAGTATCAAAGTCAAGCATAAAAAAAGACGTCTGTATCGTAATCTCTTCGTTACGCCGGATTCATTCGGGGACTCCCTAAAACAAATTTAAAAAAAAAAAAAAAGACCTTTGCTTTTTCTTTCTTCCCGCGATGCAGCAGCCAACATGTCCCCAAAGACACAAAGCTCTTAGATGTGGATTCCGTGCGGTCTCATGGACGTCCCCTCTTCCCTTTTCCCTCGCCGTAATTACATAAACACGAACGAAGTTTCCTCTCTTCCCAGTCCCCTCACAAAGACCCTTTCTGTCTTCTTTCGCCGTATAAGTGGCTCTCGCTTCCCCATCATACTTTGAAACCCCCGCAAGCCGCGTGGAGGGGAGGAGGAACCTTCAAGGTCAAGAGGGGAAAAAAAGCCAAGCTAAGCACAAGGCAAGTTCCTCATCAACAACGGACCAAACTCATGCCCTCTCCCTTTAATCGTCGTCCTCCGTCCGCTCCTTGGGCTCGCGCGGCTCTCTAGGCTCCCGGGGTTCTCTGGGCTCCCGGGGCTCCCGAGGCTCCCTGGGCTCACGCTGCTGGTTGTTATCGCGACGTCCCTGTCCCCTCTGCTGACGACCGCCGTCGCGGCCGCCGTCGCCACCGCCCTGCTGCTTGCGCTCCGCCTCTTGCGCCTCGCGCTCCTTTTGGGCCTTTGCATTGGCCTGCTCCTTGCGGATGACATCGTACAGGTTCGTAAAGGTGCCCTTCCACGAGTCGAGGCGGGTGGCGAGCTCCTGCCATTGCCGCGTGCCAAAGACACGGTAGGTGACCTTGTGGACGAGGAAGACTTGGTCCTGCTGGGAGAGCTTGCCCTCGACGAGGCCGGCGCGGATCACGTCAATGGCCCACATCTCAACCTCCTCGGCGGGGACCTGGAGGGCTTTGGCGACAGCGGCGTACTCGATGCGGCGCGAGGTCGTCTGGGCAGCGAGGGAGGCGAAAGTCAGGAGGCGGATCTTGCGGTGGAGCTTGTCGTGGTCGAGGTTCTCCTTCTCGACGAAGCCAGAGTGCTCGTCGTTAAAGTCGTTGTAGTCCTCGAGGTCCTGCTCCGCAAAGACGTCGAGGAGCTGCGAGTAGACGGGGTGGGTTTCGGAAAGGTTCTGGACCGAGGGTATGCTGCGGATGTCCGTGAAGAGGTAGTGTGTGTTGGACAGGAGGGCGTCGCGGACCGCGCGGAGGGATAGTCTCTGGGCGTCCTCAGAGCCGATCTCCTCCTTATCATCGGCGTCAAAGGTGCGCAGGGCCTTGAGAATATACTCGTAGCTCTCCCTATTTAGGTAGCACATAGTGTCAGCATTTCTGTTGTTCCTCCAGATTCTCTCGCCATGATGCGACATGGACCGGGTATATCATATGATAAAAAAAAAAAACTCACTCTTCCTTGCCAGCCTCCTTGGCAACCTCAGCAATCTCCTCGTACATCTGTCTCTGGAACTCTTCGCCGGTGGCCCACTCCTCGAACCAGCTAGGGAGGTGCTTCAGGTAGGGCTGAACGGCGTCGTACATGCCATGCGACTTGAGGAAGCGCAGGATGGCCATGAAGACGTTGAAACGGATCGGGTTCTCGGGGCTAATGAGGTTGAAGATGGTGCTGAGGGCGTTGAGGCTCAGACCCACGCCGTTGACGGGGCTCGAGGCGATGGGCTTACTGAAGGCGCTGCACAGGGCCGGCAGGTGCTTCTTGGGCTCCTCGGACTGCAGGACGAGGTGGACCATGAGGTTCGAGGCCGCCGTGAACTCCTTCTCGGGCACCGATGACAGCGCCGCCGACTTAGCCACCAGCTTGCTCAGCACTTCCTCCTTCTTGGCCTCGTTCTCGACCAGGGGCTTGATCTCGTCGGCGATGTGGAGGTACTCAGCCATCTCGCGGGCCAGCTCCTGGAAGGAGCCGTCCACAAAGAGCAGCTGCGGCTGCGCCTGTTGTTGCTTCGCTCCCGCCGCCATGATGTCCGGTGGTATTCGGGGGTTTGGGGTTCGAAGACGAAGAGGGGGTGGGTGGGTTCAAGTCGGTGGTTTATGCGGTTGATCGGGGGAGTTGGAAAGAAAAACCAAAAAGAGGAGGTTCCAAACCCGGGAAAAACCAGACGGCCGAAAGTGTGAAAGAATGAGAGAGAGAGAGGGGGCGTGTCGTTTGAGAAAACGGAGACAGGGGGTCGGTCTGTCGTGCGGTGAGTCCAACTGCTTCGATTGCGAAGGCCGACTCCTTCTGCGTCGTCGTTGATGGAGGGGTGGTGGTAAGCAATTTTTTCTGCCACTTTTGCAGTTGTGCGAAAAGCCGTAAACGGGGCTGTAGGCGAAGGCGGTGAAGGAAGCGGGGTGCCAGTCTTGAACTTCAGGCGCTGTACCAAACTACAAGCTATCCATCAAATCATTCACGGATGGACTTTGGCATCTATAGAAAGCTGAATCATTGTTACAGTTCAATTTCGGCTCTGAAATTAACTCTGTAATCTTGCTAAAAACGAAGATCAGGAAGAAAATGGGATGAGTACCCAAGGTAAGGAAAACACGTCGTTGTTCCGGCCCCACCCCGTGAATCTGGTACGCCGGTGAGACCCCACAAGAGCCTGGCGCCGCCCTGTTTCCTCGCGGAGCCGAGGTGTTGGTGCGTACCACCGCTTTCCTCTTGGGCTATCCGGGCCCGATACGCCGCCAATATACTGGCTTACTCTACTCTGTAAGCGCTGCGAGCTTTATCGCGATGCTCTCAACTCTTTCGAGTATCTGCAACCGCGAGCACATGCTATTGACCCATCATGTTCTCAGAAACAAATTTGCATGTCGTTTAAGCTTATTGTTGTATTGGGCCCGGTGGGTGCTTCGATCAAAAACAGCGTGAAACTCCAAACTTTTGCCCATCCGTGCCCGCGTGTCTGTAGAGGTCGTCCAATGCTATACTGCACGACTCATCTCTCTGAGCCTTTGACACTACCAAAAACAATGACTGTTATGTCACAAGCAAGGCTTCTGCCTGGATGGCCAGACGTAGACCCAGGAAGCTAAGAAACCCAAAACAGCACCGATGCTGTCCTCAGACACATCCCATAACCCATGCTCCCAAACAATGAACCCACAAGAAACATTACACAGCATTACTTCCCCCCGTTCTTCTCGGCGCTAGCAATATCATTCTTCGAGTAGATGCTCTCCCCATCGGCCCCATAGAGCGCCTCGTCGCCCTTTCCGCCCATCTCCACGAACTCACCAACAGCCCTCTGCCCGTGAGGGTCAGCCTCTTTTGGCGTCATCTTCTTTGTGTTCTTAGCATAAATGTGAACGGGCTTCTTGCTGTCCCCAACAGGCGGCCTTGTAGTAACCTGCACCGAATTCAAGGAGCTCAGTAGTGTACGTTCTCTGGTCACACCTCGTCGATGAACGTCCAGGCCTTGAATGCCACCAACAAGGCCATCAGTGCTGTCGTTTACACCAGGCTGGTTCTGGATCATCCACGGATGGTTGAGACACTGGTCCACAGTATACCGACGTTCGGGGTCGACAACAAGCATAGAATCAATCAGGTCAACTGGTATAAAAAGTCAGTTTTCGCACAGAGTAAGTGTACTTCAAGGACACTTACGAGCAGGGTCGCCAACGGAATCCCAGTAGGGCGAGGGGTAGTCGAAACGACCGCTCTTGATCTGTTGCGACAGCGTGAAAGGGAATTCCTTGGAGTAGAGCTCGTCCGAAAAGGGCGGGAAGCCACACAAGCAGATGTATAGCACGACACCCAGTGACCAAATATCTACCGCTTTGGTGTACTTTCTGTGTCTGCCCTCGGCCAGAATCTCCGGCGCCACATAACTGGGTGTGCCGCATAGCGTGGTTGTGAAGGACTCTTCACCAATAATCTTCGCCAAGCCGAAATCAGCCAGCTTGACATTGAGTTCCTTGTCAACCATCAAAATGTTCTCGGGTTTAATATCTCGGTGGACAATATTGCGATCGTGCTGCTGTACGTTAACGCTCAGCTCAGATACTTGCGTGATTTTGGACTTACCAGATATTTGATACCCTGGAAGAGCTGCTTGAAGAGCTTGCGCGTCTCGTCCTCGCTCACCTTCTGCCTCATGACAATGAAGTTAAACAGTTCGCCTTCAGGAGCTAGCTCGAGGACCAGATACACGGCGTTCCGTTCGTTAAACGTGTCCTTCAGGCAGAGGACGTTGGGGTGGCTGACGCCCATGAGAACAGCAATTTCCTGCTGCAGGCCCTCCTGCTTTGATCTCTCCTCCATGCCGGTCGTTTTCGTGAAAATCTTGACGGCGTACCTTTGGCCGGTAGATTTTTCGACACATAAAAACACTTCGGCAAAGTGGCCCTTGCCCAGCTTCTCTAGTAGAGTGTACTGACTCAGGAAGGCGCTGGATTGCCGACTTTTCGGATATCGGAAGATAAAACGAGCCTTGTCAATAACTGCGATCTCGTCCTGTTCCTGCAGCTCTCTCCGCTTGTTGCGGCCCACGATGGCCTCGTTGACGAAGGTTCCGTTACTTGACAGGTCCTCCAGAATCGCAACGGTATCGCCGCCCTTGTTCTCGGTGAAGATCAGGCAATGTCTGTTAGAGATGATGGGATCGTCCACGACGATGTCTGCGGGCTGTCAGTACCAACACCACCACGGCTACGCCCGGAAACACGCTACGGGCTTACCGCACTCCGGATGACGTCCAATCAAGTAACCGCCCGAGGCAACTCCCTTGACCTTTGTGCGCTCATATGCCTCTTCCTCCTTTTGCAGGGACGACTTTCCCTTCTGAGCCAGGCTTGTTGACTCTTTCACCTCGAGGGCGTCCGGCAAGGGGCAGGCAGCCCGCCTCTTCATGACCACAACCTTGCCATATTTGGTATCGAGCGGGAACAAGTATCCCCATACACCCTCCTTCACCTCGTCCTCGACCTCGTCCGAGAGGGCGTCCTTGATCTCGCTAGCATATTGCGAGAAGGCCTGGGTAGCCTCCTGGGGAGGCGATGAGATATTGTTAACGACTTGCGACGCGTCCTCCTTATCGCGGTGGTTAACCTGACTGGGCCGTCCTTCCGGGGGTGTGGCGGTGGGCTCCTTGTAGACCTCGTCCGAATCGCCGGACCTTGTGACTGGTGAGGGAAGCTGGTGCTTCTTGGAGACTGGCGTCTTGTGCTCGGGTTCCGGTGATGTCCTGTCGGAGCGGCGGGGCTTCTTCGCATCCAGCTCGGATTCTGGCAGAGAGCCCTTTGGCAGGGAAAGACGATTTAGGATTTTACACCAGAAGGCCGGACAGATCAGTAGACGACTCACTCTAGTTCGCTTCAATTGGCTCTTTTCGGATTGAGGAGGAGCCATGGCCTCGGTTGGTGAATACTACGGCCTTGTTGGATTCGCGCAAGTGGGATCTCGAAGGCAGCAGGCGAGTACAGTAAGGTAAGGAATGGTTACGTCGGAGGTGATTAATGGATACCAGGTATGTGGCGATCTCTGGTTATGACAAGCTAGTGACCTCTGTACGGCTAAACGATTTGTGCACACAGCTCTGGGGATAACGTATAACGTGTGTGAATGTTATAACGAATTGGGGATGTGAGATGTTGGAAGTGTTGCCTAAGGTAAGGGAGAGATGACGGATGGAGAGGCTCTTCCCGTTAATAAACCAGCTGCTCAGGAAAGGCAAGCCCCGAGGAGTGAGCGTGGAGTGCAGCCTGGGAAATGGACGAGCAACTGCGCACTGCGGCCTGCGTATTGGACGGGCCCAGGAAGTCAGTTCCCCAAAGTGGAGAGGAGGGCCTCGAGGTGCTGCCGTGCTGGTGCTCGAGCTAACGAACAGGCCAGGCAAAAAAGTGGAAGAACCAATCAAACGCCCCTGGCAATTGACCTGTGCAAGCTACCGGGTCTCGTCAGGTTGTCCCTGTGCCCCGGTGCTGGTTGCTGCTGGTTCTGGTGCTGGTCCTGGGGGTCCCGTCCGCTGGCCTGGGCTGGGCTGGCAAGCTGGATCCGTCACCCGTACTGGGCTGAACTATGAACACCGCCTCAGACAAGCTGTAGGTTGACAGGGCCTTCCTTTTCTCGGATCGAGGACCACCTCATGCCAGGACAAAGTGGGTCCTCGAGGATCGAATGACTGCAGCGCTGCAGCCTAGACATGCGGTCATCGGCTGTTTCCTGCAAGCTCTCTCTTCTTGTCCTCTGCCCGGTTGGCTAAATGCAGGAATTCGAAGGGGGGTTTTCCCAGTTCAGTCCTTTTTTTCTCGGATTTCGAGGCCGCAGGTCGCGTCCAGATCTGACAGACACAAGTGCAGATAAGATAAGGTGCAGAGGCAAGGTAACGTCGAGAGGTGGTCGTGGTCGTTGTTAACGGGGTCGCACAAAATCGAAACGACGAGCGTATTGGTGTTTCAACAAGCAAGAGGACGAGAACAACGACTGTGTGAGAAAATGAAATGTTGATTGAACACTCCAGGTTTTTTTCCTTGGGAATCGGAATGACTCCCATACCCTTCCATATGAATGCGCCGCCAACCCATGAAGTGTGAGCAAGAACCGCCCCGCGTGAAAGAGATAGCTCTCCCTTCCCTTCCCGCCTCCGCTCTAACATGAACCATGTGGCGGAAGAACAGGTCTCATGTGGCCATGTTTTCTCACAAACCTCAGCTGTCACGTCCTGCGATGCTTGCTTTGACCCACTCAACCACCAGCAGATGATTAAGAGACAAACACATAAATCATACGGGCTACTGCTCATGCAAGTGCTTCTTCATCATCTCGAGAATTCCGACATTCTGGTCACTGTCCCTTCCGACATGGTTCTTTGACAGGTTCAAATCGTCCCGAACGGGTTGGCGAACGAGCTTTATGCAAAAACCCGCTTCTTCCCCATCTCGATTCGCCAACCTAAGACATCTCATCATGTGCCGCTCGAATAGTGATGTCCCCCTCCAAACACCCTCCAACGATGAATCTCCATAGAGAGAGAGGGGGGGAGAGAGAGAGAGACGGGCAAGTCCTCATCGCATGTGACCCTCTGCCCTAGTCCTTTTGGCCACTTCGTTAGAGAAGGTGCGCCTCCCGTCGCCTGCTGTGGCCAAGTATTATACCACAGAAATCGGGAGGTGTGATTCAAACCCCGCTGAATTTACACGTGAGTGGCTCACCTGTCACCAAACGACTCACGATTCCATTCCTCTGTTACCTTTTCTTCTTTTATTCAGGCTGTCAGTGGCAACGACTGTTCCGTGTTCAATGCCTCGACCAGCCAAAACGTACTAGTTAACTTTGTATTCATCATTTCATTACTATTACTATCAATACATACACACACACACACACACACAGACAAGCACTCGCGCACAACGGCCGTCTCTGCCTCTCCAACCCTTGGCCGTATCCAATGAAGGACTACTCCAAATACACCTGCTGGTCGCTCGTGCCTATCATCGAAAGAGCACACATGCTATATGTGAGAACATGGTCCCGTGACTCTCCTCATGTCCCGCAATGAAAATAGGTAGCCTGTCGCCCGGTAAAGAAAAATCACTCCAGGCCCTCGAAACGCAATATGTCCTCTCGTAACGACAGTGTCAAAGTATGCCAAGCATTTCCTCTTCGCCTCTTGTCACTGCCAAGATGTTTTCATCCATCGTCACACTCAAAGTCGTAGTCGTCTGTTGATAAGTGAACTTCGAGAGAAGACCTACGTCTCGTGTGCAGTGCAAAGGCCAGGCACATATTCAGTTGTCCTAGCCGCTCGAGACAGGTAGGTCGCTACCTTTCCGGAATCGGGCTCTTAGCCAGACGTCCTCCCGCGCTTACTCTCTTCTGTAAACGGGCTTCTCTTTCCCGCTGTAGCTTTTCGTTGGGACTGAGATTGCCTGGCAGTGACCCGACGCTGTCGTTTGAAAATCCGGTGCTCCGTCCTCGTTTCTCTTCAATATACAATTGCGCGCTTCGGCTCAAGGGGAAAGCTGGCATCGTCAACGGAACTTCTGCGCCGTTCTGTAGCAGCATTTCTGCCACCGGAAATGGCACCATTCTATCTGTCTCTGGAGGTTGCCCAGGAGTGGGAGAAGGTGACGCGGGATCCGCAGCCGCCAGCGCCAGGAAAACTGCGTGGGTTCCACGAGATCTATCCGTGACATTGGGACTGGCTCTCAGAGCCAGGGCGTATATCACCTGCTGAATCTCGTTCTTCTTGATAGCCGCCAGCAAAGTATCTTCGGGATTTGGATAACGCGAAAGAGTGGCTGAAATCGGCTCAACGTATGCCCTATCCACGTACTTTGCCGTGATGAACCTCAACCGCATCTCTCGGGTTGCCTGGGGTGTCGGCTTGTATCCAGGCTCGA
Organism: Colletotrichum orchidophilum; assembly: GCF_001831195.1. Taxonomy (NCBI): domain Eukaryota; kingdom Fungi; phylum Ascomycota; class Sordariomycetes; order Glomerellales; family Glomerellaceae; genus Colletotrichum; species Colletotrichum orchidophilum. The sequence goes on from NW_019173034.1 coordinate 65,821, forward strand.
GCCTCGCTTCCCAAATCATGTTGGACACCCTATTTCCAACGAGAAGCAAGAGCTCGACAATATCAGAGGTGAAGGAGTTGATGTCCAGGGTTAGAGACCGCACTTTGCTGATGTGCGTGCCGAGGGAACGGTGAATGCCGCTACACTCAATGCACAGAATAATGGCTAGGTTGATTGAGACCCATTCGACTTTGGTGCCCGACCCGCAGTCAGCGCACCAGCAATTCCCTTGGTCGTTGTCGCGAAGCAATTGGAGCAGCTTGTCGGGATTCTCGTCAAAACTTGAGCTAGTCGATCGATGCGTGCTGGGCCGAGCGCCCACAGTGATTCGACGTACGGGTGCGCTGTTTGGGTTCGTGTGATTGTGGTGGCTGTTATGGCCAACAGATGGGCTCTTGCCGGTGAGGATTGAGCCAATATCTCTCTTGATGTGCCCTGAATCGCTCGGCGTGGACTTTTCTCTCATGATGCGGCCTTCGACCGCACTCTGCAGTGCGTTGTTTATAGACGTTATCCAACTGTTCATGTCTTCTTCGGATGTTGCTTGGTAGACACGTTTAAATTGGGGCGTGATGACTTCAAAGCAGAATCGACGCTCGGCATTTCGCGCCTCTCTTACGGATGCCATTCTCAAATCGATTGGATCGTTGTGCAAATCTAGCCTCTGTTTCCAGTTGCTATATTCCGAGAGCTTGCCCTGATCGAGAACAATCCAGAACCTGCGGCTTGTCAGAGCGGGCAAAATGCCACGGGGTTTCCCAGGTGAACTTACTTGTGCCAACCCTGCTTGTTCAGGTTGCGGGGGTCGACGTGATTGCTTCCGCCCTTGCTAAGAGACCAGAGTAGGCCTTCTTTACGCTGGGTGCTGCTGGCGCCGGATGATTGTCCATAGTCTTTCTCTTCCAAGTCACGAATTCCTTTGAATTTTGAGGCTTGAGCGGGACTTCCAACAGAAGAATTGCCCAGACTACCCGGGGACCGAGATAGTTCGGGGGAAGCCATTGAAAGCGAAGGATTCGAACCAGAGGACATTGCTATCTTCAGTTGAGATCCTGTGCTGTCGGCACGGCCTAGATCACTATCGGAAACGCACGCATTTGCGGTTGAGCTCGCAACTTGACCACTGCTCGTACTAGATACCGGCACGGGATCGGGCTCATTGTACGGCTGGTTGCTTTTCTCGAGCAGTCGTCTCTTTTCTTCACGCTCGCGCCTTTGGTACTGATATTCCTTATCGGCCTCTTGTACTTCGCTTGATAGTGCCTCCAATTGCGGTAGAAGAGTATCAATCTTCTTCGCCGCCTCGAGGAAGCTCTTCGTCTGAGCATCAGCGTACCGCGTGAGGTGGGACAGCACTTCCTGTTCTTTCCGGCCGCCATGCAAGTCTTGCATGAAGCTGGAGTAGTCGAATCGCTTGAGCTCGAAGTTACGACGTTTGGTTTGGTACTTTGAGTCGCTCTCTGCCAGTTTCTTAGACTTGACGGAGTCGTGTCGCTGACCGAGATATCTCGAGACGTAAGCATAGTAATCCTTGCTTTCCTCTTCAAAGTCTCGTTTCTTGGCTTCGGCTTGCTTGATGTCCACCGTGTAGAATTTGTCCAGTGGATCGATCACAATCCGCTTCAGGTTGACAGTGTTTGTCCGCTCATAAGCAAGGATTTCCCGAGCAATCTTGTCAAAGTAATGTTCAATGGCTGGTTGAACAGCATTGGCGTTTGTCGAAGAGGCTTCCCGAAGAGTATCAATGAACTCGGAAAAATTCTTGTTCGCCTCCTGTTGTGCCTCGTGTGCTTGTTTAGCCATCTTGAGCACGCGCTTCATCTGCGTCCGCATGTTACCCGTCTTTTGCTCCAATGACTTGATTGTCGCTCTGAAGACAGGTCCATCGTCCGGTACGAGAACATCGTCGGTGGGCTTGGGGCATGCGACGTCTACTTTGATCGGCTCCGATGCAGATTGTGGCAGAGGGAGTACGGTGGTTGAAGACGTATTGCCTGGCAACGGCGATAAGGGCTCGTCTAACTCGGCATGGCTGACCCGAGAATCCACAGTCTGAGACGAGGCGACACGGATCTTGGGAGGGGCGGTCAGTAGGAAGGGAGGGGATGGCGAGTTCGGGTGGCTGAGCGGCAAGACTGGGTCTGAAAGAAGTCAGCTGCAAGCCACGGGTAAGAAATACGAGCGAAGTCTTACTCGACACCCAGTAGGAGAAACTAGCCAGAGTATGTAGACAGTGGGCGCGAGGGTCGTACTCGACGAACTATGACGGGGTTAGCGATGCTCCAAGCTATGATCCGTAGCCAACATACGCTGCAGGAATTCCTCCATCCACCGCCCCTGTCTTCTATACTCTTTGGGGGTTTCCATTTCCAAGTCCATTCAAAAGAGACGGAGGGAGTGCCTCCAGTCGCAAAATCGCCTACCAACTCAACGTTGGAATTCTTGTGTAGGTTCGGGTCCGCGTGAAACTCGCGTGTGACCAGGTTCTCTACTTCGCGGGGTGTAGATGCATAGACATAGGTCAGTCCGTTGATTTGTGTATCGGTCGTTGCTACGGTGTCGGCGCCGCCGTTGGTGACGAACTGCTGCCCTTGACGAATAACGAAGGTAAAGGTGAAGACTAGCTCGTCGTCTTGGTTGAGCTTCAGGATGAAATTCGGTACGCCGCCGGGACTCGTTACGACTTCAGTATCCTGCAAATGCGATGTTGAGCGCATGTCACCGAGAATCAAAGGAGCAGGGGAGAAGCTGGTGCTCCTATTTGCGCCGACGAACCTGAATGAATTCTATGGGAGTGCCGTCGCCTAGCGGACGAGAGGCCGAGACTCTAGTGGCGGGGAACGAGTTGGGAACGATGTTTACAGAAGAGCACCTTCGCGGGTTGCAGATGACGAGAGAAGATATGGATACTGCGTCAAAGAGTTAGCAAGCGGGCGCGCAAGGCTGCATGCTTGAACAGGCAAGGCAAGCAGGGCGAGCAGAGGGCGGGAGATCGCACGTCGTTTCTGGTCTTTAAGATAGAGAGTAGCCCCGTCATCGGGCTTGCTGCTAACGATGCCCATGTTGAGATATTGATCTGGGAATTAACGGCGCATGAAGATGAAGGATGTCGGAGGTGAGGCAGAGGGAGCGCCTCTTTGGTAGTCGGCGGGCTTCGCAGCGCGGGGTCGCAAGTTAGCCAGGATCGTGAACATTTGGCGACGCAAGACGAGACCAAGCCACAGCCACGGGCAGGCGGTACGGAAGTGTGGACTGAGTAGCCAGGTTCGAGACGCTGCGGGAGGCGGCGACGGCCTGAGCGAAGGGGTAAGGTAAAGGCTGCGGGGGAGATAATGGCACCGGTGGCGTCGACGACTATTTGGGTAGGGTTGGGAGTCAGAGGTAAGATGCCGGAGAAATTGTGGTAGTTGTAGAATGAATGGGAAATGAACAAGAGAGTCACGGAAATGCAAAGATTGAATGTTGCGATCCAATGTCGAAGGAGGACCACCTGCCTGCTGGGCTGCGGAACGTCTGCCTCAGAGGCCTGTTGCTTGTCGCTCGCTGTCACCGTTGCCAGCTAGGTATTGCTGAAGTGCTTGCCTGCTGCCGCTGATGGGCTCCTCTGGTTCCCCCCCCTCCTTCACGGTGTCGTCAAGGCCCGCATTCGGTCCAAGATACCTGTGTCGCTGCGGAGATTTCCCACACCAACCAGGTACATGCACTTCGTAAGGTACGCAAGGCATGTAGGCTGGACTTGGCCGGGCCGGGCGTGTCACTCTGGTGGTCTGGAGGAAGGTAAGGTACCATGCCACATTACCCAGGTACTGTGCACAGCGCAGGTGCAGACTGAGGCCCCAAGTTGTTCCCCCGTTGTGACGTTGAATCAAGCCCGCCCACTTCATCTTCAGGCGCCAGGGTTGGCAAAGACGAGATTGGCGCCGATTTCACTTTTATCCCGACCCCTGTCCGCCGGCCTCAATTCCCAATATCCACCTCTCCTCGTTCAGCCTTTCCAATCCCAAGCATCGGGCTGCATCAACGACAACAACACAAGGTACGAAGAGCTGTACACTCACGGCAGGCATGGCATTCAGGAACGCCGACCACCTCATGGACACAAGACGTCTCGTAGCCTTGTCGAGTCCAGGAACAGCACCAACACCAACACCAACACCGCCAGGCATCTCATCTCGGGTTTCATGTGCCCTCCTAAATCCTCTTTGGGGTGCTGAACAGCGTCCACGTCTCTCCTTCATTCCAGGATCAGCGGCGGCCTCTTTCACTTTTTAGCCATCTCTGGTGGGGTCAGCAGCTCAAGGTCCGTCGACAGTTGACCAAAGCGCATGGGATCACCACACCACCTGGCCCTGCCTATCCTACACACATTACCTTAGGCGGGCGGTAGGCCGTAGCAAGCACCTTGGCACTCTCATTTCTTCATGACAAGCATGAACATGCAACAAGCTAACTGGGCCCCCTCCACCCTTGGTGTTTGCCCCTCCCAAAAGTCCCGACTTGGGGAAGCGAATCAAGCCCGGCAAGTCGCGAGATCTTGAACACCCTCTCGGACACCATGCGTCCGTCCTTCGAGCTGCTTTGCGTGGAGACATGGCCCTGTCTGTTGGCGGCAGGCCAAGGATTTCGTTCATCACATCGACGAAGCGGCTCTTGCAAGCTGCTCGCTTGATTCTGACGCTTTTGCCGGTTTCCTGGTCCAAACTTCCAGAGAGTCGGGATCCAACTCGTCAACTTGCGACGACACCACCTGCAGGTTACCCATTGTGCCTCTGCATTGCATCAAGAAAGGGGCAGCTGTTGAGGGGCCTTTGGAGAGGGGCTTCGCAGTCCTCTCAAGTCTCGACCGTCTTGAAAGTCAATTGGCGCTCCTCCTTCTCCTCCCACCAGGAACTGACTCCTGGCTTTCTCGAACCATTCGTCTAGCCATTTGGGTTCAGTCTTGGGTTCATCATTTTGTACTACTACCTACTAAGGTTCCGGGGAGCATTTACGCCTCTCTCCCATGCCTCTGGGCCAAGCTGGTTCCAGCCGACTCTCAGGTAAAAGAGGATGGAGAGCCGTTTGAAACTTTCTCCCGCAGAAACAGCGTGCCTGTCAACGGTTAACGGGCGCCGGCCGCCATGGCCTGCGCGGCGTGGCTGTCTGATCGGTGCAAAGCTAAGAGAATCCCATACGCGCCTTGATAAGTACTATCACCCTGACTCCTTTCGAATGTGGCGGTGGTCCCGTAGACACCGTCAGCAGCTTTTTGTTCCTACAATGCAAAAACCAAAGTGTCTCGGCCACGTCTCTACACGCTAGCATCGAACTTGCAACCTGCCACCAAATGCCAAATACTCTGCAACGCAGACGTTCCGACTTGTTGGCGCCATATTGGGTAATCTCGCCTCTTTGGCTCATTACGGCTCTAGCATCCGGACTCGACCGTGCGTGTGAGATAAACGATGGACCATGCAATCCCCAGCATCCCAGCGGCAGACAAGGAACATCCCTCGGACAAAATTGAGACGAATGATTGGGCAGTTGCGCACAGAGAACACAGCGCCTAGAGCCCTTATTAACCTTGGGCAGCTTGGAACTACGAGTTCCCAGTCTGTCTGCCAGGACGCATCGTCGATCTGCCTAACCTGACCATGATGAGAGACTATCATCACCAGACTATCATGACATCCATAATGTACGCACTGCTGCTTCAAACGACCCGAACTTCATATACGCCGGCGTAACCCATTGTTTCGTAGAAAAATGTGAACAGTGTCGCAAAGCTTCCGCCGGCGAAAAAAAAAAAAAAAGCAAAAGATTTGACCGAAACAGCAAATGTTAATTTGGTCAAAGAAAACGCTTAATAAGTACCCGCATACGGAGGTAATATCAGATGCAGAGGATGATGAGGACTGGGAAATGAGGAGCTGCGCATAACGGACTAGACATGCGCGTTTAGGACGCTCCCTCTCTGCTCCAAACGAATTACTGATTCGCTGGCCATGGAGATAATCTTGGGCCCTTTGGCGGATGCAGTGGAGAAGAAAGAAAATTGAAAGAACAGAAACAAATCGAAATAAGCGGCTAAGACATATGAAGCGGAAACATGTGACTTGGTGATATCTTTTGGCCCTTTCAACTTTGAAACTGCTTACGTAGTATAGGCCAAACCGCTTTTAATGTTTTCACAACACGCAGGCAGTTTCCTCTGGTACTGGTAGTCTCAATTCAAGTAGAAAAGTGAGGTGATCTGCAGGAAGACAGGCCACTGCTAGGCCAGGGAGAATCTTCGTATTGAAGGCGAGATAGCCAAGCATGGCGGCGGCAAATGTCGCATCGTGAGTACAATAGTACGCGGACTTACCGCAGGAGAGCTTGAAAGGGAATCTTACACGAACCGATGAAAGAAAAGAAATATTCAACGTCACCGACTTTTCTCTTGGATCTTCGATCGGGGGGAAGTTCCGTGAGAGTCTTTTTATTCAGTTTTGTCGCAGCGCAACTCAAAGCCATTGTTGAATAGTACTTTTGCCTCAAGAATTTGCAGCAGAACACCGAGACTCTTTGCATGCCGGTATTTTGGTATCTCTTCGCTCGTAGCTTTCTAGAGTCCAGATTGAGTTTGTCGTATCGTCAGGCCAGAAGTGCAGTGGCCAGTGGTCCGGCCCTGTCCACGGGTACCTACCCGCCGGTCAGGCATCATCGATACCCGATACGCCCAGCAGCTACGATTACCTACCGCCACCAACCGATACCACCATAAGCACCAAGTTCCTCTCCTGTGGTATGTATCTAAGGATTGAAAGTTAAGGCAGGTGGGCAGTAGGTAATTAATTGCTGTATGTACTAGCCTCCCCGCCCCTCGTGCTCTCCCTACCGGGGCCGCTTAGCGCCGCACAGGGCCGCAGGTACCACCGTGCCACCTTTTCCTGAAAAGTACAAGGGGTCCCGGCAGTCACCACATCTCCTTTTCTGCCAATGACGTGTGTCACCTGCTGCACCAAACATCTACCCCCAAACCTTCTGAGAGTCCCCAAGCGGCTGCAGTGTGCTTGACCGATCAACACCACCGTCGAAGTCTACGGCCACCGCATTTCGCCGCAACCTTCATCTTCTCCAATCCCCCCGACCAACCGATTTCTCCCGCTGTCGCGACCAGAACCTTCGTCACAACCCCAGATCGACCTGTCACGTCTACGAAAAAGGTCTACGGCTGACCACTGCGAGCCACTAAGCTGGTCATTCAGCGCTGGTACGAGAATGATCGCTCTCTGATAAATTGAGCCCCGTTATCGTTCACGTCCGACGTTCGACCCCACGCATCTCCGGACCCGTTACGATCAGCGATCATGTCATCAGCTTCTAGGAGCTCGTGGATGCCGGGCCGTCGAGTCACTAGCAACCGCCTTAGTATGAGACCGAGAGGAGCGTCCAGGGGCAACATCACCGTCGTCAGCCATGACGATGCCTACACCTTTGCTTTGCGAGTTGCATACCTCAACCACATTCTCCAACCTAGACAAAAACGAAAGCAATATGTTGCCGCCCCGAAACCAGCCCAGCGAACCCATACGAGCGTCACCGAACTGGTCGGTCAATTCGTCTCGTCGGGTTCCAACAGCATCAAGCTACCACATGGCTTCCAAAAACCCTTGGAGAAAAGACTCAAGAATGTCCTGACAGGGAAGGAACCCATGCAAGGCTTCAACGACTCGGCTTTGAAACGAAGCTTTGCCGAAGCATACACAGCTTTCACCGACAAGAATTTCCAAAAGTCGGTGGAAAAGGATCGAAAGCTCGAGCCTTACGTCCTCATGTTTTACTCGTCTGCAACCAAGGCCAACCAAAAGTACGCCCAGCTGACATCGGCGACGGACGACTCGTGGAAGGAAACGGCAGACAGACACATGGCCATGTTCATCAGGCTAGTGGCGCAGACTCTTCGAGACCAGGGGCACGACAGAGACAGGCCCGAGTTGATGAGCCGGTTGCATACTTTGGAGAACAAGCTACTCACTAGGGACCAAAACTTGTCCCTAGACGCTGCCCAGGGAGAGGGTAACACGATCGAGATCGTTGTTCCTCCGAGTACCGATGTCAAAGACATGCCGCTAGTTCTCACTGTGGCCCGCATATTCGGTCGATCCAACTCCGAAGTACAGTCTGATATCGAGGCCAGCCGATATATTTGGACCGAGGAAAACGCGATCAAGGACATGAAGAACTACCAACAAAGGCTGGCTTCAGGTGCGCCTGGCGCCCTGAGGAGTCAGGACTTTGATGTCGAGGAAGCCTTCCAAGAATGGAGGAGGGCCGAAGCGCCGCATCTCTCTCAAATCATTCTCGATATTTTGACGGTCAATCCTGAGTTGGCCAAAACGTCAACCGGCGGAATGGAAAAGCCGCTTCCCGGGCGGCCCATGTCAGTGTTTGGGACAGAGCAATCATACTCTGAGATCAGCAAAGCAATTTCTAGCCCGGATGGTTCCATCCTGAACTTCGACAGCTCCATTAACTTTGATTCTCTATCTCTTGATGACTCCAGCCCGGAGTTCGAAGAGGCGGTCTACACATTCATACCGAACGACACAAGAGCATTCTACAAAGCTATCCTGAAAGACTGCATGACGTACGACCAACTACACGCTGATCCGGCAGCAGAATTTACTCCAATTTCGAAGCAGTCTGGGGATTTGCTCATGGAACTAAGCGTATATTGGCGCCTACCACAGATTTCACGGCTGATTGCTTTTGTGGAGGTCATTGTCAAGAAGTTTCTCGACGGAGAGCTTCCCGCCGAGGATCTTCTCACTGCAATGAACCGCGTAAAGACATCGGGCGAGGAAGTGAAGAAACCGCCACACTTGCACCAGTACAACGCCGGCTTGCTCGACGTTGACCAAAGTCGTTGGACGATTCACGATTTTGCCGTATATCAGCAGACACTACACAGTCTCTACGACGCTCTGCTGCGAGATCTTTACAATCTGATGCTCAATTGTTACGCAACTAAAGCACCAAGCATTGCGGCCGTGATGGAGCTATTGGAAGACCACATCCATTCGGATCCTGCATTCTCCGCAAAGCCTGAGCAAGCCCAGGAGTTTGCTACTCATCTCACCGACGGCATGAGACGTGCTGCCACGGACGCGTACAATGCGTTCGTTCACGACAAGCTCCCTAATCATGCATCCGAGTGGCAATTTACCCACGTTGTAGAGCTCGGCCGGGCGGTCACCAAGCTTTCGAATAAAATTCAAAAGCGATACAAGAATATCCCGGATATCATGGGCGTCAAGCCCTGGCAGGTTCTCGTGGATGTGATGTTTCCCAGCTACGAAAGAGACGCACAACACATTATTGAACGGACTATCGCGGTTGCAAAGGAGAGTGGCGAAGAAATCAACATGCAGGATGGGTTCAATCTCTACAAAGAGCTAGTTGACATGCGTCGGACACACCACGCGGCGTTACCTGACAAGCCATTCGAGTTCCAGATCGAGGAACTTCTGGTGGATTTCGTTTGGCGATGGGTACGCAACGCCGAGAGCGTCATGGTCGAATTGGTCGATAACGCCATCAGCGAAGATCCGTTCCAAGTCAAGACTCATAACCCCGACGGCATTCCTTCGGACAATGAACGACACAGCTCCTCAGTTGTCGACATCTTTTCAATGTTCCACCAAACTATGGAGCAGGTCTATCAGCTGGAATGGGATAGCGACGTCCACCACGCCAGGTTCATGACGGCGCTAGCTCGCTCTTACGCAGCTGGTATTGGCCAGTACTGCGAAGAACTTGAGAAACGGTTTGCCAAAGAGATGGACAGGCCAACGGCGCAAGAGGCTGCAGCCGCGAACCAAACAACCCAAGAAAAGTTCATGCAGTATGCTCAGTATGCTCGAGACGCCTGGAATACCAAAGATGCCCCTGAGCCTTTCCAATTCTATCCCGAGGTTTGTACCTGCTTCACTAGGGTCCAATTGACTTACTAACATTCTCCTAGTCTTTCGTCAAGCTCAACAACATTGAGCATGCCATGCAAGCGCTGGACAAGCTAGAAAAGTCGATGAACGTCGACGCTTGTGCTGATGTTTTGCAAAAGGCTGAGCGCCTCGGCAAGCAGCAACCAAGACGGCCTAATAAGTACGTCTTCACAATCAAGATTGTTGAAGCCGAAGATCTGAAGGCTTGCGATCCCGGCGGTTTCAGCGATCCGTACGTGGTTCTCGGAGATGAGTACCAGAAGCGCCTCTACAAGACACGGATTGTGTACAGGAACCTGAACCCTCGCTGGGACGAATCCGTCGATATTACAGTGTCGAGCCCACTCAACATTATTGCCACTATTTGGGACTACGACACCTTTGGCGAACACGACTTTGTCGGCCGTACATCGCTCAAGGTTGACCCGATCCACTTCAGTGACTACCTGCCTCGCGAGTACTGGCTCGACTTGGACACCCAGGGTAGAATTTTGTTGCGCGTGAGCATGGAAGGCGAGCGCGATGACATTCAATTTTACTTTGGAAAGGCGTTCCGGCACTTGAAGAGAACAGAGAGAGATATGGTCCGCAAGATCACGGATAAGGTATGTTTCATCCCGTCGCACCTAGATTCAACTGCTAACACTATTCTAGCTCCGAGCTCAAATCAGCGCTACAATCTCTATCGAGACTCTGCGAAGATTAGTCAAAGGTGGCGGCATTGGTTCGCAGGTGACCAGTCTGTGGAAAAAGAGGGCTTCGACCATGCCAGTGGTCACCACAGCAGGCGACATCGAAGGGGCATTGCAACCATTGTTCCACTACTTTGACCAAAACTTTGCCATCATGAAGCAAACTTTGACAGATGCCACGATGCTAGCGGTCATGACACGTCTGTGGAAGGAAGTTCTTCAGGCGATAGAAGGTCTGTTGGTGCCACCTCTGTCCGAGAAGCCCTCTTCGCAAAGGCCCCTTACCCAAAAGGAGATTGACATTGTCTACCAATGGTTGAACCTTCTCTTCGAATTCTTCAATGCCAAGGACGACTCGGGAGAGCAATTAGGTGTGCCGCAGGACGTCCTGAAGTCACCTAAATGGCACGAGCTAGCAGCTTTGAACTTCTTCTACTTTGAACCAACAGATACTCTGATTAGGGAATCTGAGCGGATGGCCGCTGCCAACGCCCAACGCGCGACACAGATGCTTCTACAAGAGAAGCACGAAAACCGACTCTCGGCTCCCGCAACTTTTGGGCCAACCTTTAGCGGCGGGCCTGGAGCTTTCGCCAGCATGGGCACCATCCGACGCGGCAAGAGCATCATGATGAGCCGAAACCTGGGCACGATGAGGAAGGCCAAAGAAGAGAAGCGTAAAGAGGCCCAGGCGGACCCCAGCGATGACATGATCCTCCGCATTCTCCGTATGCGGCCCGAGGCGACGAACTATCTCAAGGAAAGACATCGCCAAAAGGAGCGTCAGGCGGCAGCCGCGGCTGCGGCGCTGATTGTCAAGAATAGCGTCAATCAGGGGTGGAACACGGGAGGTGCGTCAGCCTATCGGGCCAACAACCTGCCCAGACGATGAGAATGATCGACAGCGCGAGGGTGGATGCGGCACAGCGAAGCAGGGCGGACATGGCGAGGCGTTGGCTCTCGTCTTTTTTTTTTTTTTTTAACCTTGCATTTTTGTTTGCTCATCTCGTTCTTGCTTATCGGGCATTTAGGAGGGAGGGAGGAATACTTCGATACCATTCTGGGGAGAGAGCAGAGAGAGAGAGGGAATGATGCCGGAGCGTGGGAGGACTGAGGGACAGTAAAGAGCAAACACACAGCAACCAACGGCCTATTTTTTTTAACGCACGCAAATGTGGTAATGGTTCGACGGCATCATGGGATATATGTAGATACCCCCCCTTTAGCTACGTTATTCACCTCGCCGGCGCCTGCGACTTTTTTTTCTTGTTTTCAAGGAACGAGGGGTTGGTTCTTTCTATTTTCCTTTCTTCTTTGGCTTTTACACGGATAGATTGTAGTTGCAGAGGAATGATGATTCCAGGATTAAAGTGATGAGTTTAATCCAAGACTTTAGTTTTCGTCCCGGATATCAGTGAAGTGTTGCTAGTGCCTGCCGCCTTGTTTGTTCATCTTTGTGTCTGTCTGTCTCTAGTAGTCAGAGAACCGGTGCGTTCGTCAGCGTCGAGGGACATGTCAGCTCGCTGGCTTTGCTGCGTAACTCCTTTGTGTCCATCATCGTGCCTGTCCCACCGCCACCATCAGTATGAGGCGAGGCGAGGCGAGAGCCCCTTCCCCCCGCCGGATAACTCCTGCAGTCTACAGCCATGTCGTGCCGTATGCACTGGAGCTTGCCTGCCCTCATTCTTTTTCTCAGCATCGTTCGACGGCGACCGAAGCCGACAAAAGGGTATCAAATCAGACGGGGCAAGCCGCGCTGCAATGGAATTCATGCCCTGCGTGTTTAAACTTTCGTCTCTTTTCCTTTTCCTCTTGTCTTTCCGAACGCTCAAGGGAAAAGGAGACGAAGTTGGGAGACTTCCAAGAGAGAAAGCTGGATACCGACTAGAGCCGGATATAGGGCAGCAGGCGGATTTGAAAAGCTTATGATAGTCCACTTTCGCAACTACGCAGAAGGCCCCAAGCAGCAGGACAGGACGCATCCGTGAACTGTATTCCCCTCCCTACGAGGAGAGGGAATCGTCTTCAAATGACGACGTTCTAGGCAAGCCGCTCGACTCCCGCCTCCCCCGCCCCCCGGGAGCGACCTAACCTTGCCGACTATGCGATACGACGACGGTTGCTTGTTCGAGAGAGGGCAGGGGAAGTTGCCAAACAATATCAGACACCCAATTATAGCGTCAACCGGGATCATCGCGAATACACCATCCGTTCCGTTCATCGCCCGCCTTGACCTCTGCTAAGCTTAATGGCCTTGAGGGTTCGGTGCTATAGCTCAAGTTTAGCTCGGGCGGGGTTTGTCACAGGAGCTTCACAAGAGCTTCATTACGACCCTGAATGTAGGGCACTTCGGCACCGCTTCAGATTCCTCTCGAAATCGTATCCGTTCATCGACGCACAACGACTCGGATCAGACGCTGTTAGGCTTGTACCTGTAATCTCCTCATGTTTCCATGTGCTTGCGACGTTCCTCGTTCCTCGGCTCCGGAGAGGATTCATGCGCGGTTTGCTTGCGAGGACGGAGTTACAAGCGCGGGGGTCACGACCACCGTCGCATACGTTCTCCCGTATGCGCCGTGGAAGCTTGGGGAACGGCCCGGAGCCCATGCAACAGGCGACTCCGCAAGACGGCCGTCCGCCGAGGGGTTCGAGAAACGGTCGAGAACGACCCTGGAGGGAACACAGAGGAGGAAGGGGGGGGAGTGCGGGGGGTTACGGCGCATCGATGCCCAAAGTCAAATGCCGCGATGGTCGACCGGGACAGTTCCATCAGAAAGACCCCTGACCTGGTCCTCAGATGCGGAGTGAAAGCAAAAAAAGGGAAAAGAAAACAAGATGAACAAAAAAAGCTTTCATATTTCCAAGGCCTAGGGTCCTGTCGGCCGAGGGCATCACGAAGCGCTCATGCGCAGCCCCTCACCCTCTCTCCCTCAGAGCCAATTCTCTTGGCCGAACCATGGTCACGTGCAGGCATGTGAAGAAGGCATACGTCACCAAACTCAAAATACGGCTCAATGTGTTGTTGGCTCCAATCCGTGCCATCAAGAGGTTATTACGATCGTCCGCCTCTGGGTTAGGTACAGCCGTTCAAGGTTTGGGGGTGAAGTTGAAAAGTACATTGAGAGCATGGGATGGCCGGACGCCTGCGATTGCAGAGAGCTCCAAGTGGCAGTACAACAGTACACGATTCCCTCTTTGGTTTGTCGCGTCTTGGGTAATCCTGGGGAAGTTGGGTCCGCTCGGCCAGGTCTTGAAGTTAAAGATATGGAGGGAGCTTGTGCCAGGTCAGAGATATATTTTCTCCGAGTGCAGCGGGCAGCCCGCCGTGTCATGACAACTCTAAGCTCGCTCTTCGATGATGTTACGTGGAGCAAGATCGTGACTGCTCTGCGGTTGCGCGCGATTTGCATTTGCATGAAGACCGCACGAATACATAACTTGGGTCCTTGGCTGTCGGTTCTGGTTGCGGGTGGAGTGCGGTTGAATTCTTTCTCTAGGATGATCCCCTGTGCTTGGGCCTTGAGGTCATAATGTGAAGGCATGGGGACAATTGAAGCTTTCGTTGCCCAAGCATTGCTTAGAGCCTAAGGTTCGAGGTGTGGCTGCTCTCAAAATAGGAACCGCAAGAAACGGACCCTAGTCCGTATTGTCAGACGGACCCTTCTACATGGGAGAAGGGTCTTCTGCTGTTGACAAGTGAGGCTGCCGCAAACTCCCCATCGGTATGAGCTTGACTCGGGCGAAGTTATCGATAACGAGCAGCCCGGTTGGCCAGCGTCACCTGTTGATAACCACCGAGGAGACAGCCCTCCCAATCTCCGCCAAATCAGGCAGCCCGCAATGCATCTTCCACGTTGCATTGCGCTCTGCACCCTGAAACTTGAGCATCCACGTTAATCCGTAAATCAGCAGCTGCTCCACGTGGACGGAGCGTATGAGCGGGTCATGGATAGAGGCCGACCGTTGGCAAGCAGTTAAAGCAGTTGCGTATCAAAACCACAATAGCTCCGAGCGAGCTCCGATGAGAGCCGGCCGAGAAAACCACAGCGGCACAGCCAGCATGTTGATACGACAACCCCAAGTTCTGCATTGCTGCACCGAATTTGCACCTCCGACTGACCCTAGACTTTCACCGTTTCTCTGGCATCATTCTACCGTCGTGGGAACGGAAGCTGGGCAGTGTGACAGTGCTCTAGAGGACCTCGCAGCACGAATCCTTACCGGCTCAATGGTTGGACCAGCGTAATGGGCCTGTTCAGGTCTTCAGGATGACTGCAACGACGACGAGGGTGACCAACGGGCCAATCAGAAGACAATGGAAGGTCTTGCATTCCCTTCTCGTCGGTGAACACCGACTTGATGGGACGCTTGCTGGCGAAACGACCTGTCGCCGACATAAAACGCACGCTTGGAGCGGTGACTGGCGTGCAGTCCATGATTTGGTGGGTGCGGGTTGCAGTGGCAAGTATGCCGAGCCCCCCGATCTCGTTCAAGGATACCATACTTCGTCCTTTCACTGGATGAGACGAGTGGGGGGAGATGAACGCATCCGTGATCCAGAAAAAAGTCATTCCAGCCTTAGCGTGACAGGAAGAAAGAAATGATCCCGTTTGGTGGACGGCTCACGGAGTCGCCGTTGCCCAAGGTTGTCTAGTACCGTCTCATGGCGAGTTCCACTCGATCTTCTTTTTGAATCAACTGTCGGAGACTTGTCTGTGGCTTGATGCTTCGCAAGAAAGTTTCTGTCGAGAATAATGATGAAGCTGATCATGGCTGGCTTGGCGGATGTTTAATGCGGAGATAGAACCCCTCGAAAGTCGCGACTCACGGTTAGGTTGCGTGTTAACCACAGGATACACGAGTCAATTATTGATACAGGGTCCTTCGTGGGAGCTCGCAACGTGATACGCTGAACAGTCCCATGGCCCGGCATCGTGCAACCGCAGTCCCCAGTTCCAGCAGCCATGCCAAGCCAAGACAATGCTTTGGTATGCTACTTGGGGCTTGCCATGTGGCTGGCGCAAGGTCCTGAGGTGAATTGCCAGGACACACCTAGTAACCTCTGTTCCGAGAGCGCGCGGCTTGAATAGGCGTCTTCGATCCCAACTAATCACTGAAGAAAACGCTCTGCAAATGCCCTTCGCAAGCACGACCCAAAACCGTCAGTCGCTTTTGAAGCTGTACCATACTGGTAGCGATTACACACCTAATTAAGTTGGATGAGTGCAAGATTTTAGGAAATCTCTGGCATTATTCGTAGTAGCAGCTTTGTCGTGTGGCATATCTACCTAGTCAAGATAAACTCGCGGAGTGGAGTCTACGGGCCAGGTCAACTTGATCAATTTCTGAATGAATGTTCTTATTAAACAGTGAAAGAGGTCAGGTTTGCCTGCAAACCATCCGGCAAAGCACACCGCTTAATATGGCTTTAAGCATCCGCCGTGCGGCAGAAGGAGATGGGATAATTGGTTTCCCGGCCCTGTGTAGCAGGCTAGCAACCTGCGATAGGTTGTGGCCTGCGAGGCGTCATGCCTTGGTGTTGAAGCCTACTTGGTGTTGTCGAACACACATTTGAATCGTGGTATGGGAGCTGTTCATGTTGGTTTAGCTCCTGGCATAGGCAACAACGAGGATCCTGCTAGTTAAGTTAATCTGGTCAGCATGTATGGTGGCAATGGCGTACGGGAAATAGGGGTTAAGCGGTTAAGCCCAAGCCCATTTTAGCCTCCGTTCCGGCAGTTCCTGGGAACTGGCGGGTAGCCGGCCGGGCTGTGAGGAAAAGAAAGGTGGTCGATGAAATTCCAGACTGAGCTGGTCGAATAAGGCCTTCCTTCGGGTTGGCTCATCCGAGCCATCGACAACATCACCGGGGGTGGGGGGGGGGGACTTTGATACTGGCATCGACCTCATTTATCCAGAAGTATCAGAAGTATCCGTATATTCTTGAACAAGCGATCGTTAGGCTAGAACCAAGAATAGGCAGTCCCTGAGTGAGAGGCTTTCACGAGTCAATGATTGCTCTCAGAGCAGGGCGGTGTGGCTTGGGGTCGAATCAGATTAGGGATCTCCTGGGCCACAGTGACGTCGATGGCTTGGGCTTCTCGGCAGGCGGCAGGTATCCGTACCCGGTAGAGGATACCACCGTTGAGATTGGTCTGGAGGACAAGGCGATATATTCTCTTGGGACAGAGGTACAGGTCGGAAGTAGTGATAAGCTTGGGCCGTCTTGGTTTCTTACGAGGGCTGTCCAACAACTGCCAACTGAGCCGGTGTCCTGATGGTCTGTTTCCGGGGAAAGGAGACACTGGGGGGCCCGGTACCTGGTGACTCGCGAGGGACGTTGAGCAACATGGCTGCATGGGTTGGAGGCCTGAGATCTGGGAGTTTGAACTCTGGAGGGTATCCCGGCGATACGGTTGTGATGAAAGGATGAGCGACGCGAGATGTTGAAACGAGCGAAGAAGGCATTGCGCGACGATCTTTGGACGGCGTCCCGGACAGTCGTTCTTGACGGGTGGAAACCTTGCGAGTTGACCCTGACGATCGCAGTGGCTGCTGTACAACGGTGTCGTCCGTTGGTCAGTGTCGGCGTTAGTATGAAAGTCATAGGTTGAGAATGAGAGGCGCAAGGTGGAAGTGGGCATTCATGACTCCCTGGCCAGTGGTCGGAGCAAACTTCAAAGTAACGGGCGGGGCAACGGACGGCGACTTGCCGAGCGCTCGATGTTTTCGAGGAGTAGGTACCGAATCCCAACTTCCCAAGGGATGTCGAGGGCAGTCAAAGAAAGTATGTGGCTCCTGTTTTTTTTTTTTTTTGTCACTCCTTTTGCTAGCAGAGGAAGAGAGGCACTTGGTGTGAGAGGGAGGTGGGAGGCAGAGAAGAAATGGGATCGGGATGGGACGACGGGATCCCTGACCTGGACCCTGGCACTTGCTTCATTGTGAGTTAGCTCGCACTTCCTTTCTTTTCTCTTTTTCCCGCAGGAGCCCAGCGCAGACACAGGAAGGAAGCAGACTCCAGATACTCATACCTGAGGCAAAAGCCATGTGCGATCAAGATTTTGACACTGTCATTTAGAAGCATCAAGTCTTTCCAGAACACTGTGCAGCAGCTCCACCCTGATTTTTGACTTGACTTCACTCCGACATCCATGCCGATTCATCCTGCCTCCAAGAGGCAAAGCAGCCGACCCAACGCAGCATATCTGCTTGGTTGGGTCTCGTTGGAGAGAGTATACGGATACGAAAAAAAGAGCATAGCGTATAAAACGACGCAGACGATCAACCAGCTACCGTTATTCTATCCCTACTTGAGGAGAAGCTTGACTTGGGCACATGCGCCTTACTCATCATCGGAATCTCGATCTCAACATCAGCTGCGACATCTGGAATTGATTCCCACTGCTCGCAAAAAGATATGTGAAGAGAGACGTGAGGTTGGGCAGGCAAATGAAGCACGTCCCTGATACGCCATGTGACAGCCGGGCGGCTAGGCCTGTCGGGACTCGGGATTCTCGAATCTCGACTTTTTGAACCCATGGACTCGTCCACTCTGGACCCGATCCTGGATCTGAAGCGGGCCGCGGAGGCATGCCTTACCTAAGACACCGCTGTCGTTCAAGTTTGTTTGTACCTATCCGTATAAAGTACAGCGGCGGCTGGGCGGTCCATAAAGTGTGGCACGGCGTAGCAGCAGTAGAGGGAGAAGGGAATGCAAAGCAACGCTGTCGGTGGCCATGCCGCCATGGGAGTCGGGACAAGGTGGTGTGGATGGGGGCGGCCAGGAGCCTCCCGCCGTCATCCAGCTGAGAAATACTACCCTGCCTTCCCATACGGAGACCATCGTCGCTACCAATCGCCGGTGCTCCAGCTCCGGAAACTCATAGGGTACCCTGTGGGTTGGCAGCAAGAGGGATGGCGTCGACTCCGTCTCTCGAGAGGAAGTCTGGGAGTCTGAGGGTCTGGAGAGATGCAACAAGTGGTGTTGTGTTTGCTCAGTCCCAAGACCCCTATTCCGTGAAAACCGAGGCGCAACAAAAGTTGCGGGAAGAGAAGCACACTAAGTCAAGCAAGCATCCAACCAAGTTCTCCACCTTAGACATATGCGTTGGTTTTCCCCACACCAATGGCGAGAGAAAACGGTTCTAACTTGTCGCGCCCGTCACGCCCGTCCAGCACGCAGCGCTAGGCCGCCTCGGGAGCGCTGCTGCAAGTGCCCAAACAGCCACAAGCCACAAGACTCTATTCCTACGGGATACCAACTCTGTACGTTCACTATGCAGGTAGACGACAACAGAACACACGCTAACAGGCTGGGGTCAAGGGAGTGGCATCTCTCCACTCCCACAAGCCCGTACTGTGTAGTGTGCGCTGCTAGCACGTATCTCCCTTACGATACGGATGCCTCTGTCTTGCCTAGCAGACTTTGGGGAGCGGATACATTTGGTTAGGCATGCGTAAGTCCTTCGGCTTGAGGGAGACGGGATACGAAGACCACGCGAGATGAGATAGTTAATATCAGGTAAGCCAGGTGGTCAGGTGGCGGCAACGGTCGACAAGGCCGAATGCGTTGACCCAGACGGCAGAATCGCCAGACGGGGAGTAGACTCAGCCCGACCGTCTGGACTAAGGTAGTTATGGTTAGTCTGGCCCCCATCCGTTTCCTGACAGCAAGGTACCCAGAGCCTAGGGGAGGGAACGGACGGTGGAAAGGGAGGCGGTGGTGAAGGAACTATGAGATCCATTAATGGGATGGGCTGTTAAAATGTTCAGCGGTCGACAGCCACACCTCGCAAGCCTGGCTTTAGTATACCCCGTTCCTAGATGGAATGAGTGAGAGTGCAGAATACAGACAGGCACAGGCCACAGCAGAGATGATGGCCGGAGATCGATGAGATGCAAAGAGGCAGTGTCGCTCATCAACTAGTGAGACGTCAGAGGTCAGAGGTGAGAGAGGGGGAGAGAGAGAGAGAGCGAGATAGAGCGTACAATGGTATCCAATGTCCATGGTATGCGTGCGAGGCATCCTCCCTTGACCTGGGTACATTGCGATACTTGCTCATCCTCCCACTAACGTTGCAAAAGACAAGCCGGGCTTGGGGGAGGGGCATAACAGCCGTTCGAACCAATGTTCATCTCCGAAATTGTCCATGGTCTGGGACAAGCACGCTGGCGACCTCTGACAATCCCCTTGGGGCGTCGACGCTTGTGCTGCGTTAGGAAAGAAGGTCGACCGATCACCATTCGTATTCCATGTCGACCGCGGGCTGGAGGAGCGAAATGCTTTGGCGCAACTTCGCGAGAGGTCCTGCGTGGCCTGCCCCCCTTTGCGGAGACTGGGCCCCATATCCATCGGTCTCATTCGCCGAGTGCCTCTTGGGTGCTGCCGGGGGCTGCTCGACTCAGTATGTACACTCGCCGCGACTCTGGCGGCACAAAGTACACGCAAGGCTGGACCGACTTATACTAGCGCCGTCTCCTTGCCCCATTTTTCACCCTTGACGTCTGATGTATTCCTCAAGTATTCCGTACCTTTCTACTATGCACGGGAGCTTCTCCTCCACCTCTGGTAATCACAGGCGCACCGAAGCTCACCGTTTAGGCGTAGAATCTACATCTCGATGCAATAATTTTCGATACGCCTCCCAAGTACCGAATACGTACTTGTATCTATACGCAGACGCTACCGATGCCTTTCACTCTTTCTCTCTCTCTCTCCCTGGACCTCCAGTGTCCAACCAGCGTCAGATAAACCAAACAGCGCCAATCAAGCACAGGAGAAAGGCAAGCGAGCGGTAGAAGGGAAATCCAGTGTTGCGCCAGAAGAGCCATTCGTCCTACGACATTTCACCGTTCGCCTCGCCGACCAATCTTGCTCTCCACCTTTGCTCCCAAGCATCCCCCCCTCGCCGTCGCATCCCACCCCAATCCCTACATCCGCCCTCCTTAACCCGCTGTGATATCCGTCCAACCCCCGGTCCCAGGTACCTCAAGTTCCGCCTTATCTCCTCTTCACCTACGGATACTCCAGCGCTGTAGTTCTTCTCTCTCGCTCTTGCTCTGTTCCTCTACAACCTCTAGCCTCCAGTAGCTCACCCGTCCTACGTTATCCGCCTGACCACTTTCGGGGCGTGTCTCCTCGCCATTTGTTCGCCTCTTTGCTTTTTTATTTTTTATTTTTTTTACTCTCTCTCTCCTTGTCCTCTTGCTTCATATTGCCAACCCACCGACACCACCTTCTTCCTTACTCTTCCCCTCCAAACTCCTCCGATATCACCCTCGCTCCGCAGAAAAAAAAAATAGGAGCTCCATTGTCTTTGACACATCGGGTCGTTGAGATTCGAGCGAGTGTTGAACGATTTGGCTCCTGACCAACAGCTACTGGGTTTCGATATTCACATTGGTTCCAGGCCTTCACTGAGCTAATATGCTGCCGGTTGACCACAATTCTTCTTGATCCATACCCGCCCGCCCTTGCCCATCCATACTCTCCAGCCTCGGCCTACTTGTTTCGACAATCCGCGAACCCCGCGCTACAACATCACAAGCAGCGCCCTCTCTGCTCTGCTTGCAGATTCGAACCCCGACAGTAACTCAATATGGTTGACGACTCAGCATTGGCCGCGGCAGCGGCCATCGTGCAATCCCTCGCCGCTGATGGCTCCACGCCAATGTCTCTCCCCTTTAAGGTCGACGCGCGGATCGAGCTCCCCGGACGAGATACCCCTGCCAAGCGAAGCCTCGAGAATGAGCTCGCCAGGCTCGCCCAAAGAATCGAAAAACTTGAGAGTCGAGCCCACGCCTCTGTGGCATTCCCGGAAACGCCCAACGAAGTCCACGGTTCCCTCTTTGGCGACGATTCCGACGGCGCTTCACCATCATCATCCAACAGTCGCACTGTTGCCGCCGGGCCCACCAAGTTCCAACGCGAAGGTACCGCCACAGCCGATCCGAGCCTCGCAGACAGCCCGCTGACTGACGAAGCCTTGGAAAGCTTGCAAGAGAAGGTACTTGACCAGGAGAAAGGAATTTCTAGTGCGAGACAGGAAATCAGCAGCGTAAGCGCCCAGCTCCTTGAACAGAAGGAACTCCAGGAACAGGCCTTCTTCAAGATTGAACAAGAGAGAGTTGCGACTCTGGAGCGGGAATTATGGAAGCACCAAAAGGCGAACGAGGCCTTCCAGAAAGCTCTGCGAGAGATTGGTGAGATCGTCACAGCCGTTGCGCGCGGCGACCTTTCCAAAAAGGTCCGCATGAATACCGTCGAAATGGACCCTGAAATCACAACGTTTAAACGGACAATCAACACTATGATGGATCAGCTGCAGGTTTTCTCAAGCGAAGTCTCCCGCGTCGCCCGCGAGGTCGGAACCGAGGGTTTGCTCGGCGGACAAGCTCGCATCGAGGGTGTTGACGGTACCTGGAAGGAGTTGACGGACAATGGTGCGCCTACAGTGCGACCCGCGGTTTTGAATCACCTTGCTAATTGATCGTTGCAGTCAACGTTATGGCTCAAAATCTCACGGATCAAGGTCAGTCACTACCTAACCGGAAACCGCACCAGAGAACTATACTGACATGGCGCAGTGCGAGAAATCGCATCGGTAACCACTGCTGTCGCCCACGGTGACTTGACCAAGAAAATCGAACGCCCCGCCAGAGGAGAAATCCTGCAACTGCAACAAACGATCAACACCATGGTAGATCAACTGCGAACATTCGCCTCCGAAGTAACTCGAGTAGCCCGTGATGTCGGAACTGAAGGTATCCTCGGTGGTCAAGCCGACGTCGAGGGAGTCAAAGGCATGTGGAATGAATTAACGGTCAATGTCAACGCAATGGCAAATAATTTAACGACACAAGTACGAGACATTATCAAGGTAACAACTGCTGTAGCCAAGGGCGACCTTACACAAAATGTCCAAGCGGATTGCAGGGGAGAAATCTTCGACCTCAAGTCAACCATCAACTCCATGGTGAAACAACTACAACAATTTGCCCGAGAGGTTACCAAGATCGCCAGAGAGGTAGGAACGGAAGGTAGGCTTGGTGGCCAAGCCACCGTCCATGATGTCGAGGGAACCTGGAGAGATCTCACCGAGAACGTCAACGGCATGGCGATGAACTTGACGACCCAAGTACGCGCGATTGCCAAGGTCACAACGGCTGTGGCGAACGGCGACCTAACGGAGAAGATAAGAGTACCCGTCAAGGGTGAAATTCTCGACCTGAAGAACACTATCAACACCATGGTGGACCGCCTCGGCACTTTCGCCTTTGAGGTGAGCAAGGTCGCCAGGGAAGTCGGCACTGACGGCACGCTCGGCGGACAAGCCCAGGTCGACAACGTGGAAGGCAAATGGAAGGATCTCACCGAGAATGTCAACACTATGGCTTCGAATCTTACGATACAGGTCCGCAGTATCTCGACCGTTACCCAGGCCATTGCCAATGGCGACATGAGCCAGAAGATTGAGGTTGAGGCTCAAGGAGAAATACTAGTCCTCAAAGAAACGATAAACAACATGGTTGACAGACTTTCCAACTTCTGTAATGAGGTGCAACGAGTGGCCAGGGATGTCGGCGTTGACGGCAAGATGGGCGCGCAAGCAGACCCCGCCGGCTTAAAGGGTCGTTGGCGCGAGATCACGACGGATGTCAACACTATGGCTAGTAACTTGGTAAGCGCAAACAGCCCTATGTCATGAAGTCTGAATATCGGAACCGACGGCTAACTGCTCAAATAGACAACTCAAGTACGTGCATTCTCGGACATTACGAACTTGGCAACAGACGGAGACTTCACGAAACTCGTCGAAGTAGAAGCCTCTGGCGAAATGGACGAACTCAAACGAAAGATCAATCAGATGGTGTCCAATTTACGGGACAGTATCCAGAGGAATACACAAGCTCGCGAGGCGGCCGAGCTGGCCAACAAGACCAAGTCCGAGTTCCTGGCAAATATGTCTCACGAAATCCGCACTCCCATGAACGGCATCATAGGCATGACGCAGCTGACACTGGACACGGACTTGACACAATACCAGCGAGAGATGCTAAACATCGTCAACAGTCTGGCGAACAGTCTACTCACCATCATTGACGATATTTTGGATTTGTCCAAGATCGAGGCCCGCAGGATGGTCATAGAAGAAATTCCGTACACCCTGCGAGGAACGGTGTTCAATGCGCTCAAGACACTGGCAGTTAAGGCGAACGAGAAATACCTCGACCTCACCTACCGAGTCGACAGCTCCGTGCCGGACCACGTCATTGGAGATTCATTCCGTCTTAGGCAGATTATTCTGAACCTGGTCGGAAACGCCATCAAGTTCACGGAACACGGCGAAGTCAGTCTCACCATTAAGAAGGCCGATCCTATTGTTTGGGCATGCGGCCCTGACCAGTACGCTATCGAATTCATCGTTACGGACACTGGTATCGGCATTGCCGCGGACAAGCTTGATCTCATTTTCGACACATTCCAGCAGGCCGATGGCTCCATGACCAGGAAGTTTGGCGGTACCGGACTCGGCTTATCCATCTCGAAGCGCCTTGTTAAGCTCATGGGCGGAGACTTGTGGGTTAAGAGTCAACACGGCCAAGGCAGTGAGTTCCACTTCACATGTCGTGTTCGCCTGTCGGATCTCGGCGTGGAGATCATCGAGAAGCAAATCAAGCCATACAAGGGTCACGAGGTGCTCTTTGTTGACAAGTCGCAATCTGGCTACGGAGAGCAGATCGAGGCAATGTTGTCTCTGATTGGCCTCAAGCCCGTCGTCGTTGAGTCGGAGAAGAACCCCATCCTCACCAGCGTTCGTGACGCTCAGGCGATGCCGTACGATGTCATTATTGTCGACTCCATCGACACGGCCAGGAGGCTTAGATCGGTGGATGACTTCAAGTACCTTCCCATCGTACTGCTGGCGCCTGTTGTTCATGTGAACCTCAAGTCGTGCCTGGACTTGGGCATCACATCTTATATGACTACGCCCTGCACGGCTGTGGATCTCGGCAACGGCATGATTCCTGCCCTCGAGAATCGTGCCACGCCATCTCTCGCCGACAACACCAAGTCTTTTGAGATCCTTCTTGCAGAAGACAACCGAGTCAACCAGAGACTCGCTGTTAAGATCCTCGAAAAGTACCACCACGTGGTCACAGTTGTTGGCAACGGTTTTGAAGCCGTTGAGGCTATTAAGGCGAAGAAGTTTGACGTGATTCTCATGGATGTTCAGATGCCAATCATGGTGAGTCCCGGAATTTCTGTTGTTGTCTGTCCATGTTGATAGCAAGCTAATCCCACCCCAATAGGGCGGTTTTGAGGCAACAGGCAAGATCCGTGAGTACGAGCGCAGCCTGGGCTCGCATCGTACTCCCATCATTGCTCTGACAGCTCACGCCATGATGGGTGATCGTGAGAAATGCATTCAGGCACAGATGGACGAGTACCTGTCGAAGCCTCTACAGCAGAACCACCTCATCCAGACCATTCTCAAGTGCGCGACGCTCGGCGGCCAGCTCTTGGAGAAGAATCGGGAGAGGGACATGGCTCAGAAGACCAGAGTCAAGGCGAGCTCCACCGAGAATCCTCAGTCTCATCTTCGGCCGCCTCTGGAGACCCGATCCTTCACTTCAAAAGAACCAATCATGGGACCCAGTCCGGCCAGCCCAGCTGTGGCAACGGCGGACCAGGAAGACCCCATTTCTAGGGCACGTAACGGCCTTTCCGACTCGCGCAGCCTAACAAGCTAACTTGGTTTCTTGTTCGTGCGCGCAGCTGCTACTGAGGTCACATAGTTCCTAACTGGGATGTGCAGGGACAGGCTCAGAAAAAACGCAAGTGGAACCCCGAGTAAACCACAATCGACTAACATCGTTTTCGATGAAATACCCAAGAGAGTTACAAGACCATTGGTGGATACAACACGGACAGCATCGCTTCCCCTTCCTATCTTCTACTCGACATTCTTACACATACACCAATCACATACGATACAGCCAATCCACCCCCTTTTAGTGGCTGAGAGCTTCCCAGGAAGAAGGGGAGGCAAGTTTTGAGAGTTCACAAAGTGGGTGTGTGCAGCAGTGTTCCATTACGCAGGGAGAAGCTAGTCTCTCTGTTTGGTTCACAAAGATTCTCAAGACGGGCTTTGCATACAGATGGGTCAGGCAGGGGCGGCATTTGGGGCTCTGGGGGCCGTCGGGAGTTTTTCATCATGAATTTTGTCGTTATCAAAGGAGCAAGGGCAGGCGTCATGCTGTCCTCATTCTTCACCTTCTCGTTGACCTTCCCGTTGTAGTTTTACTTGAGTTTGACAAGGAGGGAAACGGTTCACACAGCCAGCACATGAAATGGCTATGCCTTTGTGTTCTCTCCTCTGTGGGTGACGTTGGTGGTTGGATTCATCGACTTTGACTCGGAAGCATTCAGTCTGGTCATCGACTCCGTCGGCTAACGCAACCAGGGTCGGGGGTAGGGGATATGCCTCCTTTTCTTTAGGAACAGGATAGGGGGGAGAGAGGCTCAGAGAGAGAGAGAGACAGATTTTGCTTTTTTTTCCCCATCCCGTAAGATCAGGTTACCAGCAACAAGGGCGTCTATCAGGGATGGGGAGGGTACAGAGACTTGACATTATTTGATAACAAAGAAGCCCGGTCGAGTTTTGGTCGGGCTGGATACCCAGACTTGGATTGCTCCCCCTTCGTGACTAGTTGGAGTTGTGAATGTTACCTTGGTCGACTCATCTTTTCTCTGTTGAGAAGAACTGCTGCAGACTCTTATGCCATTGCCCCCATGAGCAAGCCGATGTTTTATTTCCACTCTCCCCCAATCGTTCAAAATCAACTTGACATTGGCCTACTTTCCCTGCTTCCGTGCTAATGTGATTGATGCAATGTGCCACAGCGGTCAAATAAGTAAGTAGCCTTGGATTCAACCTGTAACATGCGTTCTTGCATGGACAGCTTTTACTTATTTCTTGAAGATGTCGTCCACATCAAACGTACCTAATGAGGAGCAGATCTCCCCCCTCCCTTCTACCATTTCCTTTCTCATAGGCGACGGGCCAATACTTCTGGGATGGCTTGAATTAAATAGAGGACGGTGACGACGTTTGACAAACCGCAGATTGTGTGACATGCAAACACGTATCGTATCGTTGGGGTCATTCGCTTCTCTTCTACCTTGATCAAGGTCTTTATGATATTGTTCAGACAAGTTGGGTAAAGATATGAAAAACTACAAGGCTGACTAGACTCCCCCCCTCCCCCTCTCAACGTCAATAAGGTACTATCCACATCTCCGCTTTTCCCTCTACCTAGGTGAGGTAGTAAGTACTATTGAGGACTTTCTGTAAACGTATATAATACAGAACCTGCGAGAATATTCGCGGCTGTTTATGCTACAGCTTAAACCCCCCTATTTAATTTTATTTTAATTATTTTCAATCGAGGTTGGGAAAGTTGACCAACGTATTAGCAAGGAGATGCAATAATCATTTTGGCTCCAGACAGAAGAAAGAAAATAAAAGACGTACCGTTTTCTTTCCTGGCCCAGAGCTGTGTCAAAATGTCGATTGAGCTAGGAGTTCCAGACACCAAACGTATTGCCACCTGCAAGCCGGGCATTTTCCACAATCACCAAACAAAAAAATAAATAAACGGAGCGTTTGATCCGGTATGTTAATACTGACAGGAGTCTTTGGGCTCGCCCCCCGATCGGGGATCTACGTTTCTCACTTCTCATTTGTCGACGACGATCCTGTCAGGATTGGACGCTGGATACCCCCCCATTTGAATATGCAACGACGAGGAGAGGGAGGGGGGGTTCCATCTGGTGGAAAGGGGAAAACTAGACAATCGGCCGAGCCACTTTTGGCCCCGGGGGAGCGGGTGAGGCCAAGTCAAAGGATGTATTTCAAGGAGGTTTCGCTCCTGTCCGGGTAATCAGAAAATCGAGTTAATCACATTGATCACAATTCTCACGGAGCGGCCCAATGCAAGCAAAGTTCTAGACTCTTCAAGGAGGACTGCAAGGAGGAGGATCAGAGTGGTTCCTAGGTATGTAGATGGCAGCTGTAGAGGCGCGCCCCCCTTCCCCCAGTTACAATAAGCGAGTGGCAACGTCGCCTAAATCCGGCACGTAGTTCGCCCCCCCGTATCCCAAAGCCGAGAACTTCTACTCCTGGTACCATGAGAAATCCTCTAATGCCGGTACCTCTCTCGCAAGCCCGAAAAGAAATCACCACGTGCGCGTGCGCATTTGCATCAATGGGAGTTGCGACTGTGATGGGATGTGGTCGGTGAGAATGTATATGATAGGCCAGGCCGGAGCAAAAGAACCGCTAGCATGGAGTAGAAGGGGGTTTTTGGGAGCTTTGGCACCGTGGCACCTTGATCCCTAGCCAGGATCGTTGGCCTAGGCATGCAGGAGCTATTATCGCCACCTCGATCTGTCGCAAACCCCAGAATTCGCTTCCATTTGGAACCGTAAAGGGCCAGAATACGATGCAATGCGATGCGGGAGGGATGGACTAGACAGCGTGACAACATCACTCATGCTGGCCCTTCATTGCGGCGGGCGGATCTCCCAGTCAGGGACTAGCCGGCACAACGAGTAGACCAGACCTAGGCTTTTTTCGCCGCCTCTTGTGACTTGGAGTCCGGCTCATTTGAGCCTTTGCCTGGCGGTGCCACGGTACCGTCCTTGCTGGGCTCTTGAGCCGATTCAAAGGCGGCTAGAAGTGCATCGAGTCGACCCTCCAGGTTCGTCAGGTTTGCCTCGAGTGCGCTGGCCGCCTGCTCGCCTCTGTATGCGATTTATGGTTAGTCCAATCCTCTGAAATGATAGCGGTCACGAGGGCTCTTCTTGATGGGTAACGGGATATGGGAATTTGTCTTCTCGGTCCTGCCGCTTGGCTAGACCCCGGCGGGGAGCAAGGGGAAGTGCAGTAGTCCCGAATGTCTGGCGATGCAGAGTATTGGACGTGATCTGACAACGGCCCTGGGCGTTGCGAAGGGCTCATGGGCTGAGACTGATGTGGCACTAGCCTTGGAGGTGTAAGATGCTCGAGGCCGTATTCGTCCCTAGGCTCTCGGTGCCCGCGGATAGTCTGGTCTAAAGGGAGGGTCTAGAACTTTCAACGATATGGGCTTTCTGCAGGAGCGGTAACCGAACGCAGTCGTTACACATGGGTTTGTGACAGCGAATTGGACAATGCCGGACCAAAAGCCGTCCAACCTCCCTCCCCAGATCGAGTGAGGGAAGCACATGTCTCGCTTCTGTGCGACATCCCCGATTGAGAGTGAGCGGCCAGACTAATGCTAGGTCGTGGATTGGTGATTATAGCCCCTTGCGCTGGAACATATACTTGCGGAGTTGAAGTTTAGAATGACAGCGACTGGAGACCAAAAAAAAAACTCTGGCTGGATTTCGAGGACAGGCCAGAAGAGTAAGCCAGCGCCAAATCCGGGATAGTTCAAGGCTGAATGCGCCATGAACAGAAAGGGGAACTTCCAAAGATGAGAAAGGTTCGGCGATGTCTTGCACGAACGAATGAGTGTGCACAGGCACTGCCTGCTGCGCCGCGCAAGGATCCGAGGGAAAATCTGGGCCACTGGGCTAGACGCTGGTACTGATGCGCTTTGCTCGGAGTTGCAGCTTCGGAGGCAGCTCCGACTCGTTCAGGGTACAAACATGCCATTCTCAACTTTGTGGTGAGTGAAGCAAAGGGAGGGGCGTTTCATCCCTTCACACCATGGGCGCGAGGACAAGGGGTGTTGGCATTCGTCCTCCCAGACGGGGGAGTGGGGGGGGAGAGCAACATGAAGGGAAAATAACTCGTCGAATGAGCGTACCTTAGCAGGTCCTTGTAGGCCTAGAACGTGGTCAGCCCTGGAACAGTCTAGGTGGGGTGGTTTCTCCCATTGGATGCCACCCCCTTCTGCCCTCACCTGGCCTCTCCTCTGCCGCAGTTACAATGAGCACCGGCCAAGTCCCCAGCCGCTCCGTTTGTACGAGCGGAGAGCAACCAACGGGTGTGCCAGAGGTGGCAAGTGGGAGAAGGGACGGGACGAGGGACTTGGGGGCGGAATGGGCGAATGGGAGAATGGGAGAATGAGAGAATGCGAGAGAGGGAAAGACGGGAAACATTGGGCAGACGGTAAACCGAGGTATACAGAGTAGTGGCCAGCAAAACACCTTAGGGACCACGGTTTAAGCCCACCTCAAGAGCTCTGCGCCTGACAGCGCTATCCGCTCAGGTGTTGCTGCCGCCTCCTTACGGTGTCGGGGGTCCCAAGCCAAAGCAAGCCGCTTGAAAATACGGACAACAACGTACCTGGGCAATGTTATCCACCGGCGAGTCGCCATCGTGCCCGGTCGTTGTCGTGGAGGCGGACTCGGGCGCCTTAGATGGTGGGGCCATGTTCGGAAGACGTTGAGGTGCTGGCGAATCAAACGGTCGAGAAAATAAAAATTGGCCGGGAAAAACAAAAGGGGAGAAGAAGGTGGCCTGATTTTGGGGGTCTCAATAGAGGGATCACCCTCTTTTTTTAATCCTCTACGGACACCGGTCCAACCCTGGTATACGTGTCGTAACGATGGGAAATGCGGATACGGCGATTTTTGGTGCCTTTTTGATGTTTGTCGTCGATGGCCGCCGTTGAACACTCGATGCTACTCTGTTTTTCGTTATTTATTTTGGCCAAGCTAGGGCGCAAGCTTGCGTGGATTCGGCCTGGAGCCCAATTCTTCTTCGTTGTGGCTCAGCGTACCAGGTGACACGGGTTCGGCGATGCCGGGAGAAAGGCGATAATTCGGAGTCGTGTCAAGAGATAGTAAATGCAGAATGTCCCGGGATGGATGTATGGGATTTTGTATGGTCTTGAGACGTGCGTGGACAAGTTGTCGACGACTGGCGGCAGAAATGCGGTGCCACTCAAACCCCTCACACTCGGGAAGGTGCCTGCAAGGAGCCGCTTATGTAATGAGGGCAGTCCACGGTGAGCATAACTATCAAATTTTATGAGGTCCATTATATATGCCATTTTGTCACAAGTCGACAACTACAACCAGTGGCCCAGATCGTCTAGTTGGTTAGGATGATACGTTGTGGTTCTTCTATACAGCGATCCGTGTTGACGGCGGTTCGAATCCGCCTCTGGGCACTAGAAATTTTTGCGGGCCAACCCTCTCAAAGGCTCAGTATCGTCGCTTGCGGCCTACTCGTAACCATCTGTAGCGGTGAGGCTTCCCAGCATGTGAACTAGAGCACCGTCGTATTAAGAAACCGTATCTCGTCGGATGTATTTCCTATAACAAGCTGTGCAGCAAGTCCGAGGGATGCCAAGGATGTCAAAGTACTGCGAGCACTTCGGCTTGATTCCGAATAGCACCTTGCCGTCACTCTTTCCGTCGATTGCCCTACACTTAATGAATTGGTAGTCGAGTCGGTTCCGATGTAGACTCATCACACATGGCCCACATGTCCAAGTTTGTAAAGGGAAAAAAGCATCGTGCCAACCTAACGCGTCGGGAACCGGGTTGATTGATGCTATCTGATGTGTGTTCTCCCACACAACCTGGAAACCTACCGATAGGCTTCCTTACCACTGCAGGCAGAGAACAGCGCCGATGCAGCCAGAAAGCCAAAAGGTCGTAGTTGAATGAATGTGGTCGTTTGCCGCGGTAATTCTTTATGACTGCTGTGGTTAGCTTCACCGTCTTCCATGGGTACCTTGTGGTGGGAGGTAATGGCATAGGCCTTGGATAGGCAGACACTGTGTGTTTCTAAGGTCAGTGGCCCTCCAGTGGACGTAGGTACTTTGTGAGTCGAAGAGAATAGATAGGCCCGGTTCATGATAAACTATCATGGTATTCCACTAGGCGGAATGGCTTTTTGATTCTCCTACTTATGCGTTCCCGACGATAGACAACTCGGTTAGCTGATGTTGTTACGCGTGACAGAAAAAGTGAGGTTATCTTCCATACAGACTACTGTAGGAGATGGGGCAAGGCGAGTGAAGAGAAGATGCGACGCTGGGCCAGAGTCTGGATTCCCCCGTTGCAGAGTGAGCCGTATCGTCGTCATACTACTGCCTCAGTCAACAGGGTGGATTACCTCAGGCAACAGAGCGGGTGGCTGTACACTTCAGTCTCTCCAATGGGTATCGTCGGGGCCTGGGACTAACCCAACTTGGGTCCGGGTGGACTCAGCCGGAAACTGTCAACATTCCCTCCCCTATCCCCTACAGGCTTAGGTGCAGGCTTACTACGTAGGTAAGGCCTGTACAGGTGAAGGGAGGTAGGCACGTAGGCAAGTAGGCACCCGACACGCTGGGAAGGAAACTAGGTTTTCCAGGTCACCTTCTTTTTCGATGCCGCAGCGCATTCCCAGATGCCGACCAAACCCCCCTCTCTGGTCCGATCGGACTTTCGCTGAGTCTGATCAGGAAAATAATAATAATGACATCGGATCCCAAACAACACCAACCCACTGACGCAGCTGTGCGGTCCAATCTTTTTTTCCCCTTCCCTGAACAAGCTCAAACCAGCAGCAGGTGGCATTTGGCTCAAATCTCGATGACTGGGAAATGGGCGTTCGCGATCGAGATGTTGGAATTCACCGTGTCGGAGTCAATGGAACCTGCTTGCACACCCATCCAGTGCCATCATTGCTTCCCATCCATCCATCCTCCGTAACTTACGGTTTCGCCTTGAGCAGTCTGACAGTTCAGCAAAGTCCCTTCTTTTGGCTTGCTCGCTGCAAAGTCACGTCTTGTACTTCTGCTTCGGCCTGGTGCTCGTACAGATACTTTTGTACCAGTAGATTTCTAGGCCATTGTGACCTCTCCCACAGAGTACTAGAACAGCATCAGCCCTGTCGCTTGTGCTCACATCGTGATCGTCTGTGCCGTCTGCGATCGTATTCTCGAATGCCCAGTATGACGATATGCTTCAACTAGGCCTGCAGGCCACGCGCAAACATCGACGATTCTTACCTCCCCCCGCGCGCGCAAGCTTGTCTTCCTCTCATGCCTCTTCCCAGTCTCTCACGCTCACAGTCTCCGTTCTCTCGGCGCCTAGACGAGCCGATGGGTTATCATCAGCCCATTCCTTGCCCGCTAATCTTCATTTTTTTATGAAACCACGGCCCACGAGCTCATTGCGGTTCCCTTTAGCCTGTCCTCGTTCGGCGCGGACATCGTCGACGAGATCCAAGTATTCCCAGTTGGCCCGAGGTCGTCGGTTCCGCAAGCCTCGCGCTGCATCAAATTTACGTCACGGCGGGAGGCCAATATCGGAGGTCGGGAGGTGACTAGCGCGTCGATGCTCTGTAACACTGCCATTAGGCTTGCAGGTAGGTAGCACGTTCCGCGGCGAAACCATCCGTCGTTCATTGGAGTCCATGGATAGATCAACCCCCTCCGCAGGCTGCCGCGAGAGCCCACAGCCATGGCGTTAGGATATAGAAGGTGAAATGAACTCTCGTAGCAATGCGAGTTGTTGACCGTGGGTATCCGTACACTGAACCAAGATACCTCGTGTTGCTAATATCAGAGTCCTCAGTTTGACCATTTCTATCACGGATCGAAATTAGCATGCGAACCACCACGGTCGATCCGCCAATGGTCAATCGTCGACAAGCTCGAATGTGGCCATGATTGTTATTCTCTACTGGCGCGTTGTCGCGTATTTGGGCTGCAGCGTGGTACTAACGGGGTACGGAATGGCTTGGATCGTGTTCTGGCACTGCGGGCGGGTTCAGTCTGGCAGCGCTGGGCCGGTCCATGGTCCTAATCCGTGCTTGTCAGCTTTCGTAAAGCATTGTTTGATGCATATCTCTCGTTCCAGAGCCCCGTCAAAAGGGTCTGCACGCGCCTAGATGCCGTGCCAATCCTGCTCGCCTGTCGGTTTGTCCAA
The DNA here is from genome assembly GCF_001831195.1 of Colletotrichum orchidophilum. Taxonomy (NCBI): domain Eukaryota; kingdom Fungi; phylum Ascomycota; class Sordariomycetes; order Glomerellales; family Glomerellaceae; genus Colletotrichum; species Colletotrichum orchidophilum. The sequence continues at coordinate 99,405 of NW_019173034.1, forward strand.
CTTCGTTGAGATGGCCCGAGTTCCAGAACGCTCTTAATGGTTTGTGGAGACAGTGACAACCGAGAAGTGAAGATGCATGTGCTCTCAGCCTCACTTTGCGACCCAAATGCCATCTCCAGCCGAATGCACAATCTCCAGGCTGACGATGGCTTTCGTCTTTTACCCCTCCGTCACAAAGCGAAATTTCGGTTAAATGGGAGGCAATCCAGTTGCTTACTAGGTCAGCCGACGGCGAAGTTGCCTCTGGTGTCGGGCCCAGAGTTACACGACATAAACGGATAGGTAATCAGTAATCGCATTGCGCAAATCCGATTCTTCTGCAAATTCGGTGACATATCCTACCGGCAAAGCACTTACCATGCGAACCCCCCTGATGACGGACGGCCTTTGCTTTGGGTCTGTCTGATGGGACAAGGACTTCGTGTTCTGGCGCACACAACCTCTCGTCTTGGATCGGCCAGGGGTCGAATTCTGACTTATTGATCACCGAAACATTGCCATGTAGTTTGTGTGGACGCTGGTACAACCACTTGGGTTGATCCGCCAGGTACGGATAGACTTTTGCGAAGGGAACGAGACGTCAACGCAATTATTACGTCGTCCTGATTCGCAGTCTGTTGTCTCACCCGCACAGTGCTTTGGGACAGCTACCTATGGACGAGGTGCGTTACTCGAGGCCCGTGGTGGCCAGATTCATCCGCGTGAGCGTGTGTAGCAGGGGTGACAGCGGCTTTCGATCGCTGCGCAATTCTTCGATTTCAGTTGTCTCTCAATCCTTGATGCAATGCTCCGTCTCCCCGCGTAGTGGCGTGTGAATAGCCATCTGTGGTGGTCCAACCAGTCTAGCTGGCTGCTCAACCGCTGACACGTCGAAAAACGCGAGTGTTGAATTGTCTAAGAAGCACAATGAATTGCAGGTGTAATCGACATCGAGATTCACTTCCACGGCCAGGTCTTCATTGGTGTGTAGGCAATGGTAACTTGATCGCAGGGTTGTTTATAGAGTCAGACATAGTTCCGTCGACTTAGGTCTCGTGCTGCTTGGTTATTGTCTCCAGCAATTTGGCGTGCCTACATCATACCGCAGCAACTTGCCAGTGCCAGTCTACATTGAAAGCGATGTTCCTTCTCTGGGTCAGCTGATTGACGGCGGTGTTCCGCGACCCAAAGGTCGAGGTTCGGTCCCTGCTGTCTTGTGGGAGAGATGAAGAGAGAGAATGCTCTGGAGACGGCGGCATGACCCGCAATGGTCTCGAAGGGCCCGTTGCCGAATATGAGCGCCAATTCAGGAATTATTCAGGAATTGTTGATGCAGGTGCCGTCTTCAATCTAGGGTCAGCACTGGCTTTTCGATAGTGCTGTCCTGGCATCGCGTGTTCTGCAATTGGTGTGAGAGAGTGTGTGCAGGTACGGCTTTGGAATGCTGTCTGTAGGCGAGGCGTGCCACGATGCCGCTACCGCGCTCGCAGTCGAGTTAGGTACGGAGCAGATTCCGTTCATGAGAGAGTGGTGGGCTGGCGCATCAGACCCTAGCGTGTCTGCGGTGTCTGTGTTCGCGCAGGTACTCTGTAGTCGAGGGGAGTGACTTTGAGTGCGAGGAAGACGAGGAGGGTAAGATGGATGATGGATGAACACCCACCCCCCTCTCTGCCACTAGCAGCACCCTTTCCAAGTTCCGTAGGAAGTACCCATGTGCTGTTCTGGCCTGAGGCGTCACTGCCTTGGGTGCCTTGGGCTTACCGGGATAAGGAGAGAGTGCCCTCACAAAGACAGAATGAGGCAGAGAGGAAGGGAAAGAGGCATGGATCAGGTAAGGTACGAATCTCATGTACCGGTACAGGCACTGCATGTATCCCGAGGGCCCATCTCAAGCGGCCGTTTCCTGTTCCTGACTCGCTGAAAACCCATGTCTTTCCATCTCTTCCCAAAAGGCTCCATATTTGTCTGTCCTTGTGCTCGATCCCGCTTTTCTTTGCGATGGGCTTCCACTCAACATGCGCACTGTTGCTGGTTTCCTCCTTGCCGACTTTTGAGAAGTCGGTTTCTGCGATCAGACGCCAGAGAGCTTGTCCTGGGTACCTTGAGCTATCCATCAGTCTGCTGCTCTAGCTTCTCTGTTTGGGCTTGGGCCATTGGACATGCCACCCTGGATTACAAGTCTGCGGCGACGTCTGAGGCTACCAGTGCCATCAACACACACCCACCCTCGAGGTTTCCTATTGACACCTCTGACCTCACCTCTTAATCCGCGTCGATCACCGCGGGGCTAAGTCTGTTCAATCTTCGAACCGTTTACCTCGCCCTTCCTCCGTTCCATGCGCACCTTTGCTCACTGAAGGTCGCTTTCCTCTCCGTCTCGGTAGACGGCCATCCCCCCAGTTCTTCTTCACCGTTCCAATTCCCAACTCCAACCCGTGCAAAGGAAGACGAGGGGGGAAAAAGGAAGACTTTGCCGGCACTGTTCACTTTCTCCCAAACCTAACCCCCTTCTTCGACCAAACCATCTGGGTCCAGTCCTCATCGCTCCCACCATACCTAGACGCGCCGTGCTTTCATCCACCAAGCCATCTGCTCTTCCCCGTCGTTCATGTGGCTGTGAACCGCCGAGCCGGCTCAGAAAACGCATTCTCACAAAGTACGTATTCTTTCCTGAGCGCACATCCCATTCCATCAGAATCCCGACGCCCCTCTTTGCCTGGTCTGGTACTTGCCGTTGTCCCACACCCTAAAAGCTCGGTCTCGTTCAATGTCATCGAGATCCATCTTCCATATTGCAGCCACCAACTTGGTATATCCACGCCATGCTTGCCACACGCCTTCCTCTTCTGCAATTACTTATCATCGACGCCCCAAACAGACGTAAACCTCGCTCAGCACTCGAGGGAAAAAAAACTGATCTACTTCAACGTCGTCGCCTTTAGACTGTTTTGCGCACCATTGAAGCTCACGAGAGGACGTTACTTGCCGACCGAAACTTATTAGCCTCGAAACAGGCGTCGCCTGTCGCTGCCCAACTGCCGCGACTCGATTGAGCAGGAAGTTTTCGATGATTGTCGGTTGACCGTAACACAATAAAGAAGTGCTTCGACTTCGAGCGACGGAAACCGAGACGTAGCGAATCGAATCGACGACCGAACGAGAGGATTCGAACCTGAAAAGAAAATCGATCAAAAAATAGAAAGCTGTGCACGCCAATTTCTTGGTGGTCATTTTCGACGCGCCAAAGGTCTGCCAATCATCGCATTACCGCTCCGGAACAATAACACTTCTGAGTCGACGGTATCCGATATACGTCCCTCATTTCAACCATGGCGCAAGAACTCGACAGCATTTTTGCCGAGCTAGGCATCTCGCAGTACCTGAGCATATTTTTCGATCAAGGATTCGATACGTGGGAGACGATATTGGACATAACCGAGTCTGATTTGTGAGTGAACCGCTCTATTGCTACGACGTAGTCTCGAGACTGACGACAATACCTTTCCAGGGACACGCTTGGAGTCAAATTGGGACACCGACGTGTGAGTTCTGGTGCAATTTTGTGGCCGCCATCAAGTCCTAACACAAAGTAGAAACTGCAAAGACGTATTGCCAACTCTCGCGGGCTCGCTCCGGAGGCATCACTAGTATCGCCCTCTAGAGCAAGTGCAGAAGAGCCAAAACCAGAGACGCAACGTCCTGATCAACCCCGAAGCGAGGTTAAGGAGGGTCCGGTTACCACGAAGCGAAAGTATCGCCGTCATCCAAAGGTACGTATTGCGATCTTTTCCAGTCGTACACTTGTACCTGAACACAACTGACCAAGACAGCCCGATGAAAATGCACCTGAGCGGCCGCCTTCGGCTTACGTCCTCTTCTCAAACAGTACGACATAATATCAAAAGTGGCGAGAAACGAATAGAGCTGACTAGCCCCACAGAAATGCGCGATGACTTGAAAGGTCGAAATCTGACTTTTACCGAGATAGCTAAGCTTGTCGGAGAGCATTGGCAAAATCTGACTCCTGGTGAGAAGGAACCATACGAAACTTCAGCGTTGAAGGCGAAGGAGAAATACAACCACGACTTGGGGGAGTATAAGAAGACATCCGAGTATAGGAAATACAACCTGTACCTACAAGATTTCAAGGCACGGCAAGCCTCCGCTAATCAAGGTGCGTGGAGGTTTGTCGCTTCGAATGGCCGCCCAACTGACCAAGTTCCAGCCAAGGAGTCGTCGAAACGGCAGAAGCTCGATTCGAGTGTTCGTCTGCCTAATGGTGGGAGTGCTAGTGCAACACCAGGGAGCCTCAGTAGCACGGGTAGTGGAACTGAGAGCCACCAGGGAAGTGAGCCGCCTCCTAATCGCAAGCAGCGTGTGGGTTCTGTGGTGTCTCTGTCCGAGTCGCAGTATTCGACGGCCGTTCCAACTCCAATTTCCCATCATCATCCGGTCGATGATTCGGTACACTCTCCTGTCAGCTTGCAATTCGACCGGGAAAGCTTGCACTCTACAAGCCCTCGTACTTCGCAAACTCGGAGTCATCGCCCAACGTGGACGGAAGGCCAAGTAAAAGCAGAAGCAGTGGCACCTCCACACCTTCCATCACTGTCCGACGTGTTCAATAACGGGCGAGGATTAAATGGCGTCTCGAGATCACCGGAAGCAAACGGTTTTGGAAACTTCGCGCCCCCAACACACCCTGGTCCCTCCGTACCACCGTCGTTGAAGCACGAATATTCTTCCGCAGGAAGTTTATCCTCGTCCGCCTCTGGACTGTCGTTCCCTAGAACACCCAGCGAATCTTCGCTTCCGATTCACGCTTTATTGTCGAACAAGACGTTGCCAGGCCCTCCTTTCGAATTGCAGCCATCGCCGTTCTCGACTGCGCCGCCCACTGGACCGCCATTGCTCCAGGATCAAAAGCCGCCATTTGCCGGGCAGGCACAAGGTCCTGTTGGGGCAATAAATGGTACTCACGGTCAACCCAAGCAAGGCTTTCCGCAGAGGCTAATGAGGTTTCAAGGTTACCAGTCCCCACCTGCCTTATTGCGATTCCAGTCTACCTCCTCAACGGGGACTGAAGGATCGAACGTGTCGCACGCGTCGTCTGGCGCTTCCTCCCAAACCTCCCTCGGTGTGCAGGAGAGGAGCGACCCGAAGCTTGACGGAATGAGCGCTTTGGTGCGGGCGGGCGAGATTGTGAACCGTCGTGTTCAGTAAAAGATTGGGAGTTCGGTGAGCAATGGGCAGCGGCGGACTGCACTGTTTGACAAAAACATTGCGCAATCTATTGATATAAGCTCCCAGTCCGGATCGGGTATTTCGCAGGAGCTTCTTTTTTTTCGTTGATGGCATCAGCGTTTCGGTCACGTCCAGCCAGGTTGGCTGAGGTCGGTGTGTTTGTTTACTTGAATACCCTCGTGGATTGGCACCGTTTCGGAATCTTGTTTGAGGTGGCGCAACTGGAAAGCCCTGGCGTTTTTATCCGTTTGGACGTGGCACCTATTTTCAGTCCAAATGGCGTTGCAAGCTGTTTGGCATGGCCAGACGATGAACCAACTCTGGGATATAGGGTGCTAAATGGTATTGCATGATACAAAAGCTTTTCTGGTCGCTCGAGGACCGCCAAAAAAACCAAACGTACTGTATGAACAAAGCATGCAGTCTCAATTGACGAAGCTGTTCAAATGACAGAGAGTAGAACGAGAGGAATTCGGAATGCAGGTGTTCAAAAGGAAAACACAACGAGGCAGGAGGTTATGACGTCAATCACAATAGAAGGGGGACCCTTCCTCTGCCTCACATTGTGACGGACCATCACGGGCGTTACCTTTCAGGAGCAGCCAATCCTTTTGCCGACGCCCGCCACGCTAGTGTCCACGCCAGTGTCCACGCCCAAAAAAAATATTAAAAAAATAAAACAAAAAACCGAACGACAGGCAATAAAATGAAGGGTCTTGCCCAATCCGAGGCGCCTGCATGGCTGAAGTTTACCATTCATTGGACTAGTGACAAAGGTACCCTGAGGCACCTCCAACGTCATAATTTGGTCAGGATTTCAGGGTCCTGGCCTGATTTCCAACCCCCCAGTCTTGGCAGGGTCGGTTGGTTGGCTCTTGTTTTTATTTTTTTATTTTGCGCCTCACTTTTTGTTCGGCGGAACCCCCTGTCGCTTCAAACGAAACTAGTCTCCGATCGCCAGTCCCCAACAGTACTACCACCCCCTGCTTGTGAGCGCCCCCCCACCGGCGATGAGTAGGGTGAGGTGAATATTGAACCTAGAGGAAAGTTGTGTCTGTCTCGTGGGATGTTGCGAGTATGGTTCAGTTGCTTGATAGTTTTTCTTCGCTTTCCTAACAATCGTGGGGGTTTGATTGGACGAAGTGGGGGGGGGGGGGGGGGGGGGGGGTGGGGGGGGGGGGGTGGGGGGGGGGGGGGGGGGGGGGGCGTGGGGCTGGCTGCTTGGCGTGGGCAGACAGGGGGGGGGGTTGGGGGGGTGGAGGGGGGGGGGGGGGGGGGGGAGCAGTGACGAGGAGAAGGAATCTGTGCAGGAGGAGAGTTCGACAGTCTTATCACGGTTTGGTATCATTGGCAACTAGTCTACCCATGAACCAGCAACGCCCAAATGGGGCACAAACTGGGAGGCTTACGTTGCATCTCTCGCGTAAAAGGCCGGTGAAGGTATCTGTCTGCATGCTGCATGATTCTCAGATCCTCAAAGGGGATGTTCCTCCTCTCGTTGACGCCTCTGCATAAAGTAGTGCTGCACAAATAACGGGCTTCGCGACTTTTTGTGTGAATGTTATCCGATGGATTTTTCTCAGCGGCTCCAGGTCAAGAAAAGGTCCGTCCCCATTCCGGGTTCTGCCCGTTGCGCGACCAGCCATCCGACCATTCCTTTCGTCGTCCCTTCAGATTGCATTGGAAGAAGGAAAAGAAGAAAAGAAAAATCCTGATCGGCAAAAATGTTGTGTTTTTCATCTCTACTCAAGTGCGATCTGAAAAGCAAGGTTACGGGGACTACTGTACGCCAAAACGGGCACGAGCATTTTTATTTTTACTTGGGCATTTTAGCTCCCGGCCGTCTCATAACGGTCAAGCTAATTAAGACGACGGAAGCAATACTTATTTATGCATATCACGAACCGTGGCCTGGGCGCGCCGTCTGCAGACAGACAAGCAGAAAAAAGAAGGGGGAGGGAGGAAGAAGATGAAGCAACAAGCAAAATAGGAAAGAGACCTCCTCGGCCCCTCAGCGAGGTTGGTCTTGCTCTCTTGATCCATTACATACGACGCGTTCGCAATACATCGTTCAGACCCCTCCTTTTCCAGCTCAAGCCCGCCCTGTAGTACCCTGAGGTAGAAAACGGCAAGGCTATAAAAATGGAATGTTTCCGCCCAGGTCATTATGACACGTCAAGGTTACCCAACACACTTTGCTAGAAAAATCAAACATGCCGTCGTTGAGCAAAGACACACAAAACGCCGATTCTTCGGCGCGGGAGAGAAAAAATCACAATCATCCCGCCACAACTCTTCCCTCCGTTCTTTTCCCCTCTTTCGTTACGAATAATCCACCACCACTACAACTTACTCCCCTCCCACGATCTCGGCCGTCCAGTCCTTGCGGATGTTCAGCTCAGTGAGCTCGGGTGTCTTCTCGATGACGAGGCCCTTCTCGTTGGCGAGATGCAGCAGACTGATGAAGCAGAAACTGGTCGAGATGTCCTCCATCATGGCCTTGGGGTACACCGAACCTAGGCTGTTCATGACCTCGGTGAACTTGAGTTCGGTATCCTTGGTGGGTGGCGCGGGCGGTGCAGCTGCGTCATCAGCAGGCGGTGCCGCTGAGAGATGTGTGGAATCCTAGTGAGAGGTTAGCAACAATTCGTTCCTTGAAGTGAAGGGCGACTGGGGGGGGGGGGTCGACTTACGCTGTCCAGGCCCTCGAGGCCCATGCCCTTCCAAATCTCCTCCTTTAGGCGCCTCACATCCACCTTCTTGGCAACACGCGCGAACTGCACGTAGTCTGGCCGCATGCGACGGGTTTGCGTGACAAGAGTCGTGCCAAAAGCGCCGGTCAGAGCATTAGTAGTAGCGTCGCCGCCGAGCAAAGCCGTCATGCCGAGGGCTTCCGTCGCGCCCACGTCCCCTTCGGCCCCGGGCGACAAGTGCTCACGGGCATCCGCAAACTCATCGTCGTCATCGTCCAAGCCTCCGGCAAACGGAAGAGCGTCGTCCTGGAAGAAGTTTGCATCGTAGTCTCCCTCCGGCAGCGGCTCGTCTTCGCTCTTCACCGGGGCCTTCTGCTGTGCCCAGAACGCCTCGTCCATCTCCCCTTCTGGGACGTCTCTGTCTTGTCCAGCATTGCCAAACATGCCGCCTCTGTTTCCGAGAATTCGCCTCCTGCCGAGACGTGCCTTGGGCTTGAGGAAGAGGTTGAGAAGTGATTTTGAGTTGAAATGTTTGTCATCAGGCAGCAGGTTGCGAGACTTTGACTTCCAGTCCTTCTTGGGCATGGAAACGGCGGAGTTGCTTGAAGCCTGAGTGTACAAGATGTCGGCCAAGGCTTGATCGAGGGGTGCTGAGAAGTCGATCTCAAAAGGCTCCTTCTCCTTGCGCACCCTGGCAGGACCGGCTGGCTTGTTGACGTCCTTGATCTTTCTGATTCGCCAGTGCTCGGCACTGGACCAGTTCTTCTGCAATGCTTGGTCGAAATACCCGAGAATGTCCTCATGCATCTTGTCGGCACTCTTAGCGTGAGACATGGATACGACGAAGTCTCCATTGTCTTGGTCGAGCATCTCGACTCCGTCACCGTCGGCAGCATCTTCTCCGAGGCCAGCATCGTAGACCCGCATTTGAGGCTCAAGAGCGGCTTCCCTGGCCCAAGCCTCACCGCCCTCACCAAAGGCCACGTCGGCGCCGAGCTCGAAGCCGCCTAGACCAAGATCGTCGTCATCAAAGCCGGCAGCATTGTCACCGTCAATAAACATGCCAGAATTGTCGCCCAACAAGTCGGGGTTCTTGTCCTTGTCTTGGTCACCTCTCCAATCGTCCGGTGCTCTGAGGAAGGGAATGTCCATGGAACCAGAGGGGTCGCCAAGGTCGAAGTTCTTCAATGATGGACAGACGTCAAGCTCATCGAGACGACCAAGGTCGGAGAAGAATTTGGCGCCGAGAGCTCCGAGGTCGATCTCAACATCTTCAGTGTTTTCCTCCTGCTCGGGCTCGTCTTGTATTGCCGAAACATCCTGCATTTCTGTGTTCTCGTCATCCTCATCCTCGGCGTCGTCGTTCTTCTTTCGGGTCTTTGAGGTATGTGCGTCACCAACTTCGTCACTGCTATCGAAGACGATGCGTCCTTGGGCATCAATCATGAGGTGGTTCAACAGTAAGCCCTTGGCGCCGCCTTCGTCGAAATCTGCGGAGGTTTTCTTGAAGAGAGGGTCCACGGCGAACTCCAGTTCAAACTTCTTGAGTTGAAGCGAGGAGAAGTTGGGCGCGAGGGTCGCCTCGGAGGATCGTTGTGTCTGTCCACAAGTCAGCTAATCATCACAGCCAATATGCCTTTCCGCACATACCTTTCGCTTCGGCTTCTTCCTGACGTTGCCATCTTCGTCGACTTCCTCCTCGCTCTCTTCTCCCTCGACTTCGTCGCCCTCCTTGCCCTTCTTCTTGTTGTTGCTGTCTGCGAGACCACTCAATAGCTTGCCGGTTTCAGTTGCGACACTGTCAACTCTGCTCGTGTAAATCTTGACACAACCATCCAACGTGCAACTAGCTTTCTGAAAGTTTACTCCATCGCCCTCCTTGAGAAGTGACATATCGTGAAAGTAGTCGATCAGGGCGAAGTTCCAGGAGTTATTTGCATTGATCTTGTTGTCTGTGGCCATCTTCATCCACTCCTCGAAATTGGCAAGAATCGGTACTCGTTTCATAGGCGTGACCGCGCTTCCGCTAACCACGAAGCCTTCATCGTCGTCGTCATCAACAATGACTTGTCTGCCTCGACTGCCGCGAGCGTGGGGTGTCTTGGGATTTGAGCCCGGTGTGTCATTTTCGATATCTTCTAAGCTGCCATTGTTTCTGCGCAGAGGAGTCGCGGCAGCGGCCTTTAATTCGTTGCGCTGGCGCTCGTGAAAAGCGTGGCGAGAGTGCGCTCGTCGCGCCTTTTCTTCCGCATCGTCGTTGAGGGGGATTCTGTGCATTGTTTAGTTTCGTTGCTATGCAAAATCGGAAAGCGGGCTGTTGTCGCAAACGTACTTGACGGGTGAGTTCTTGAAGGGCGACGTATTCATTGACCCGGAGGTCGCTCTGACGCTGCCTGCGCGCGGAACCTGAGCCACTCGAGGCATCTTCTGTGTGTTATTGGCGCTGAGGTTGTCGTCGAAATTGTTGACTGCTACTGCGAATGTGTTGCGCTGTGCTGTGCTGTGCTCAATGGGCGAGCCTTGTGTTTACTTTCCCCACCAAAACCACGTCCCGAGCGACGCGAAACAACAATACAGAGGTTTCGGCCTGGAATATTAGGTGTCTATTTTATCCTTCCGGGCCGTATGGGGCGGGGAAGCTGAAAAGCCGCTTCGTCCAAACATCACATTGGATCGGCCTCGTTATCTGCACGTGATGCAACGCCGCTACCTATCTGCCGAGGGCTATCTAAGGTATGGAATTCTTCTCTTGCAGTTGCCGTTGCAAGCAGCCCCACCACTCTTGGAGTTGCCGCTCCTTTGAAGCACAGCCACGTCGGAGGGGGATTTCCCACGCAAATACTTGGCGCAATCAGGGTATTGCCTGCCTGTGGTGGCCAAGAAGCTTGCGTCGCTCATAGTTCCTGAAGGAGGCTGGGCAGGTTTTCCCGGGCTGCCTCCCTCAGACCCCATGAGTCGTACATGAAGGTGAGAAGCGCTTGCATTTGCATTTCAGCTCAAACCCGCTACAGCCCTCTTTTTGCTGTATAGCAACTCCATTGAAAGACACCTGTTCCTCCTTATCCGGCGGAACGAGCGGCTTCACGGCCACGCCAACGCGACAGCGCGGTCTGCCATGGCTTCGGATGAGCCAATTACAATCAGCATTTGACGTCAGCATGCCAACGACCTCCAAGATCCGAGGGGGCGCCCTTCGCTTGCGGCCTTTCTACGCGACCGTCTTTTTAATATGCCTTTTGGCATCCTGGTCTCTCTTGACCAGGGCCACACAACGACAGCTCCAGCTGCAAGACGTCTCACAGTCACCCCTCGCCAAACGATCCGAGTTCACTGAGTGCCGAGATGTCCACAGCGCTGATGACCAGTGTGCCTTTGTCAAGGCTAACTGCGCCGACGACGAGGTTGGCCTCCTCTCTTACTTGACGCTGTATTACTGCGACCTGGGCAAGGCTCAGTGGCTGGCTTTTATCATCTTGGTCTGCTGGCTCGGCTTGCTCTTCACAACCATTGGCATCGCCGCAAGCGATTTCTTCAGCGTTAACCTAAGCACCATCTCTGCAATCCTGGGTCTCAGCGAGAGTTTGGCTGGCGTCACCTTCCTAGCCTTTGGCAATGGCTCGCCCGACGTCTTCAGTACTTTTGCAGCCATGGGCTCAAACAGCGCCAGCATGGCTGTTGGCGAATTGATCGGCGCAGCAAGCTTCATCACCGCGGTGGTGGCCGGCTCCATGGCTTTGGTTCGCGAATTTAAGGTGGGCAGAAAGACCTACGTCCGGGATCTTTCCTTCTTCATCGTGGCTGTCTGCTTCACCATGGTATTCCTAGCAGATGGCCATCTGCATTTGTGGGAGTGCATAACAATGGTCTGCTACTACATCTTCTACGTGGTTACCGTTGTCACCTGGCATTGGTACTCGACAAGGCGGAGCCAGCAGCGGGTCCGGGAAGCAGCCGCGCGAGGTTTTGTCTACGGGACTGTGGGGCATCTCAGCGACGACCTGGCCCCGGAACCATACCGCGATGATCCCGATGACGAAGACCGGCAAGTCACCTCTGCAGCCGCCTCCAGTGCAGGAGATATCAGTGCACTTGAAGCCGGACCTAGGATCGAGTTTGACGGTCAAGGAGGGAGTGATGATGAGGCTGAAGACAGTGATCATGGGCGACACGTCGTGGCGGAGATGGCCAGTAGTATGCGAGTGTTACGTTCTAGAGGCAGACGGCGCAACACACTCACGCCCATCCGTCCCAGTCTCGTCGGCGCTCTAGAGTTCCGGTCTGCTCTGGCTCAACTGCAAAAGGAAAGCAACCACAGGATGAGACCGATGCATGGACGAGCCTACTCGGTCAACCACCTTGGAGGACAGAGTGAAACGAATACAGTGAGAGGGCCGCCGTCCGACTCGGGGCGACACACGATAGGTGCCGTTGAAGAATTTGGCCAGAACAGGAATCGGGCCTTGTCATCCGGCGATATCCCCGGCTCCGTTAACGGTCGTGAACAATCGCCGTGGCGGTTCCCAGCGCCAGCGGACCCCATCCAACAGATAAAGGCTCAAGAGGGCAGAAACCGGAGTTTGTCGCCAGCTTACAAAATCGGTGGTAACTTGGCACCTCCTCCTGTCGACACAATACCTCAAAGACAGGATACCGGCGGGAGCGAACCTTTAGAGACCAGGCCCTTACCTGGTCAACTTTCCCTGCAAATACCCAGTCGGCGTGGCAGTTTCAGTGTCGGATCTTCGCCCGCATCGCCCTTCCCCGGATACACAGAGTCGCCCCTTGTTTTGACGCCAGCTGCTCAAAGCGAGCCGACCGAATTCTTTGCGCCGCCTGGTCCGGCTCGCCTGGAAGTGCCATTTGCGCCTTATGGGATGGCCAACCCCAAGCCCATTAGGTGGTGGCCATACGCCATCCTACCCCCTCCGCACATCTTCTGGGCAACCTTGTTCCCAACCTTGCTAGGTTGGAAGCAGAAAAGCCATTGGGACAGATTTGTCAGTGCGATATCAGTGCCAAGTATCCTGCTTCTGGTGTTGACACTCCCGGTGGTCGAAAACGAGAGCGCGGACGATTCATTCGACGAGACTGCCCTGGATCCCATGATGCGGGATCATGCTCACTGCGATGCTCCTGTTCCCGCCAATGCCTACGACGACAACGAGGGAGAGTCAGAATGGCAGCGCTTTAGACGGTCTACTTTGTCACACTCTCGCGGGCAGTCAATCGATCACTCACCGAAGGGCTCTCCAGCACTCATCGCAATCGACTCCCCGAGTGGTGCGCGGTTGGCAACCGAGATACCTACAAGTCACCCACAAGCTGTGAAACCTGCAGCGCCGTTGCCTTCGGAGAGCAGTCTTGCTCCCGTCGATGAGTCAGGTCAGTGGAACAGATGGCTCGTCGCGATCCAGCTCTTCACTGGGCCTTTGTTCGCCGTCATCATTGTCTGGGCAAACATGAAGGAAGACTTTCATCAGCCGTACAAGGTCCTCGCCAGACTCGTCCTGTACACACTCTTGGGATCTACGATTCTCCTCGGTTTCCTTCTCCTGGCAACTAGCCCCGACAAGAAGCCAAAGTACCACTTTCTGCTTTGCTTCATGGGTTTCATCATTGCAATCGCCTGGATTTCTACCATTGCCGGGGAAGTTGTTGGCGTCTTGAAGGCAGTGGGGGTCATTTTCGGCATCTCCGAGGCCCTCCTCGGACTGACCATCTTCGCAGCGGGCAATAGTGTGGGCGATCTGATTGCCGATATCACTGTTGCCCGGCTTGGATTCCCCGTTATGGCATTGTGAGTCTTTCTTCATACCTTCTTTTTCCCAATATCGGTGACAACCATGCTAATTTTCCGCTAGGTCTGCCTGCTTCGGTGGTCCCATGCTCAACATCCTTCTCGGTATCGGCATCGGCGGCGTCTACATGATGTACCAGGCTGCCAACCACCGACAGAAGAAGCATCCCGATAAGCCGTTCAAGTATCATTCGTACAAGATCCAGATCGGAGGTACCTTATTGATCTCGGCCATAACGCTTCTCATCACACTGCTAGGCCTCCTGATCATCGTTCCGATGAACAAGTGGGTAATGTCACGGAAGATAGGGTATGGTCTCATCGTGTTGTGGATGATCAGCACGGTCGTCAACGTCATTGTCGAGTTGACTGGAGTGTGGACTGACGTGTCATATTCCTTTACTTTCTAACGGTACATTTTTTCCTTTGCTGCTGGCACAGGTACCAGCTGCATCAATGTTGCGGTAGTGTATTACGCGTATGAGTATACCCAAGCATAGCGTGCGACGAGAAGCTGAAAGAAATCTGTGTCTTTTCACTTATAGACAGTCATTACCTCATACGTACAAAGAAGGGGAAACGAAGAATCTATATATACATCAGTTTATAAACATATATTACACATTACAAAACCCTTGTCTTTGAGAAGCACCTCGGCTGATTTGATCATTCGTTGGCCTTCAAACAACCACAAAAATGCTGTGTGTGTTGGTGACGGAGACCGTTTCATCTAGCGAACGCATTTTGTTGCTGAGAGTCGCAGGCACTCAGAAGTCCAGGCACGGTCCTACGTTGCAAGCGTCGATCACCATCTGATGTGTTTTTGTTCGTGCACCAACGAGGACCCTCTGCGATCAACAAGGCATCAGTAACCGAACCGACTTGTGACGTGCCCAATTGAGACGAACATTATGGAATGCCAAGTGCGCCATGTGCACCATTGTGATGCCAAGACAAAGCAAGGCTTCATTCATCTGGTGTTGATCTCTTCTAGATCTCAGCTTGGTACATATGTGTGTGTGGGTGTGCCAAGCCATGTCATTGTGTAAATGTCTGTGTTTTGGCCAGCTAATGCCCTTCCAGAGGGACCTTCGTGGGAGTTGTGGTAGCTACGATAACTACCAAAATTGATTCATTGGCATGATGTGTGAAGCTATAAAGAGTCGTGACTGGTGCAAATAGCATGAGCATTTTGAATTGGGTAGCTCATGGCATCAACGGGTATCAGACCAAAAGCGCTCAAGATCACATTACACGCACAGCAGATTTACCCGCTCAACAATTTGTAATTTCACTGAGAAAAACAAGAGGACTCAGCAATCAACATGGGAGGCTTCAGCAAATTCACAGACTTGGCTCAACAAGTCGCAGGCAAGGACCAAGCCAAGACAGATCAGCAGCAGCCGCAGCAGGGCTCATCCTCCCAGACGACCGCAACTAATGACCAAAAGTGGGTCGAGGTCGGCTCAGCGGCTAAGAAGGCCTTTGCTGGCTTCCAGACGGACCAGGCCGGTGGCAAGGGGCCTGATTACACAGAGATTGGAGTTGTTGCGCAGAGAGCGTTTACGGCTTACAACGATGGCAGCGGCGGTGAGGAGGGTGGGAAGAGAGATCTGACTGAGATTGGGAAGGGGATCGCTGCTGGGTTTGGTGGTGATGGTGCAAAGGATGGGAGTATGAAGGGAATTGGTGGAGGTGGGGAAATGGAGGAGGGGAAGGTTGAAGGGACTGACAATTTGATGGCTGCTAAGGGGATCGGCGAAGCTGAAGATGACGCCTTTGGTGGAGGGCAACGTACCAAGATCCAGGATGGTGATGATGGTGATCTGGCCGTCTCGGTTTCGAAAGCGGAAGATACCACCACCGGCCTGGCGAGTAAGAAGCTCTCAGGAGGGGAACTGGACTCCTCTAATGAGAAGCCGGGGTTGGATCCGCACACCGGGCAAGACGTACGCGGGGACGGCTCTGGTTGTGAGAAGGGCGGTTTGGGTGAAGATGAGGGCGTCTTTGCTGGCGAGGAGGGGAAGAGCAGTAATGACAACAGGAGTGGCGAGACGACAACTGGGCAAGGTAAACTTTTCTTTTAAAAGATTTCTTCTTCTGATGTTTGGACTGACGTCGGCCTCGAACAGGACTCGGTGGCTCGGGACAGCAGTCTGTGGGCATTGCCGGCGACGAAGAAGAGACTGTTGGGTATCAGTCGGTGAAGAGACGGAGCGAGTGAGCTCTCACGGCACTGTAAGATGATCTGTACTTTCTCCCAATGGGGATGGTGGTTGATTGAGAGGATGTTCGCGGGCTCTTTGTCTCGAATGCGTGACTCATCCGTCGGCCGCACGTTTCGAAACAGAGGCGCAGCATGATCGTCACCAGGAAGGTGGTGGATTATTTCGCGTAGTAATTGGATTGCGTTGCTAGAAGATTGAAAAGAGATATCTGTCCTTTGGCGCCCTGTTACCCGTTGGCAGTGTAAGGTTGGTCGTGTAAGTGGTGGTTACGAGAGATTGAGACTTTGCGCAGTCACCGGATCGGAGCCGCGCTTGACCTACCATGTACCGCCGGCCCCCGACTCCACCGTCGAGCCCCGGAGCACGCATCCCTGCCAGAGCGCCGCAAGGGGCACCTTTTCCAGGCCGTCCCCATCACAAGCCCGCGATCCTCTGTGGTCTAGCGTGGTATTAGCGCCCTCCTAGTCCACTGTAAATTGTAATCTATCGTTCCTTGCGCCTCTTGGTGATCTCCTCAGGGATTTTCACAGAGGCCACGATGTCTACATTGTACATGTCCCCAGTATTGACCACGTTCCCGGGACAAGCAAAACAACTCGTCATTTCAGCACTGCCTCAGACATGGCGTGGACGATCCAGCCGGCAAGTTTCAAAAGTGATCACTTGGGGATGGCGTAGCTATCTCATTTCGTTTCAATGCCAATGCCTCCTATCGATGCCAGTTCCTACATGGGGGAAGAGCAAGCTGTCCATAACTCTCTGTGATGTCGACATTTGTAGACAAGGACAGATCATAGGCACATGGACAATCGAGAGATCTGTCAAGTTGAGAGCTACTATGGCTCGTTCAGTAGATGGATGGTTGAGCATCCATTGTCGAATCACATCTGGCAATGCTCGTGGTAAACATTGAACATGGCTATAATGCTCAAAATTTATAAAGGAAGTACGGTATCACGCTGGCTCAACATCCGGGTTCTTCGTTCTCTGCACCACCACCAGCTCCAAATCCACTCTAGGCCTAGACCCAGCCCAGCCAAATTCAGACCCAGTTGGGGGACCCTTGAACAGCAGCACACCTGCCCCGCCATCCAAAAAGCAACCCCGCGCCGCGCCTACCACATCCCGAAAAGGAGAGCTTCCTTTCCTGAAAGATTGGCCGCCCTCCCTTTGCTCGGCTTTTCCCAACAACCCTTTCTTTAGCTTCTTCCCCCCCTTGCCAAGTGCGCAATTCTCACGACAAGAGCTTTCATAAGCTTCATCAAACTCAATACCGGAATCGCATCCATTGTGCGCGCAACCGCAAGAACAACACCATCACGATGGCTACCTCTCTCCCCAGCTACCCTCCCCTTACGGAGCGCCCTCTGAAGAACACCATCTGCCTCTTCGACGTTGACGGCACCCTCACTCCTGCGCGTCTCGTAAGCTCTCTTACAAATTCAAAATTCTTTCCGATACTTTCCAGCTTTACCCGTTCCAAAGCAATTCCCTGTCGCAAACATCAGGAACAGACCCAGCTAACACAAACACCTCTCCTCCTTCCAGGCCGCCTCCCCCGAGATCCTCGACCTCCTCGCCCGCCTCCGCCAAAAGTGCGCCATCGGCTTCGTCGGCGGCTCCGACTACTCCAAGCAGCAAGAGCAGCTCGGAAACGCCACCACCCCGGTCACCACCCTCTTCGACTTCTGCTTCTCCGAGAACGGCCTGACGGCCTACAAGCTCGGCCAACCCCTCGCCTCCAACAGCTTCATCAAGTTCATTGGTGAGGACCAGTACAAGGAGCTCGTCCGCTTCGCCCTCCACCACATTGCCGACCTCGACATCCCCGTCAAGCGCGGCACCTTTATCGAGTTCCGCAACGGCATGGTCAACATCTCCCCCATTGGCCGCAACGCCTCCAACGAGGAGCGTATCGCGTTCGAGGCCTATGACAAGGTTCACAACGTTCGTCGCGACTTTGTCGCGAAGCTGCGCGAGAAGTTTGGGCACTTGGGTTTGACGTTCAGCATTGGTGGTCAGATCTCGTTTGACGTCTTTCCTACCGGCTGGGACAAGACGTACTGCCTCCAGCACCTCGAGAACGAGGCGAAGAAGGAGGGCGGCGTCAAGTACGACCAGATTCACTTCTTTGGCGACAAGACGTTCGAGGGCGGCAACGATTACGAAATCTTTGTCGACGAGCGTACCATTGGTCACTCCGTCACCGGTCCCGAGGATACCATTCGCATCCTCAAGGAGACTTTTGACTTGTGAACCGCGGCGGAGAGCAGTAGGCTCTGAGAGATGGATCTGGACAAAGGATTGGAGGCACTAAAGATGATTTGGTCGAGAGAGAGAGAGAAAGGCTGGAAGACTAGGCCAACAAAATTGGGGTTGGAGAGGTTTATGGGGCTCTCTAGACTTTGTGGTATGTGGCCTTGGGGAACAACAGACCTGTGCATGTCGAGGGCGGCAAAGTTCCCTCTCTAGACTTGAATTTCGGTAGAGCAGCAAATGGAATGAATTACAATGATCACTCATCCAGCGTACCATCAATGATGAGAAGTCACATGTCAGAAAACTACAAACGATTTCAAATTGTGAAGTAAATTTGAAGTGTATCATCAGGTCGTCAAGCTATCGCTGTATACCTTGTCCATCATCCTCCAAGTGTGCCTAGAATGGTGGTGAGGGAGGATAGAGAGAGAGATATTAAGATAAATGCATGAAAAAAAGATAGACCGCGAAACAGCCCGCCCGCCCACCCACTTCTTGAAAATCACACACCCAACAGCCCCTTTCTTACCTCCCAAACTCCAAATGGGGCACAATCACCGGGCCATACTTGGTCGGCGCCGTAAACGCCCCGTCGCCCTGCACAACAAAGTCGACTGCCAAGCTCAACTTCTGCAGTCCCTGCTGCTGCTGCTGCTGCCCACCTCCGTTGGCAATACTGCCCGCGTACTGCGAGCCGCCGGCGCCGGGCCCGGCAACGGCCTCTGGGTCGTACGCGACCACGGCAACATAGTTCCTGCGCCCCATGAGCTTCTTGAGCTCACGCGCGGAGCCGCTGGCGTCGGTGTGGAAAATCTCCATCATGTCCTCCTTGGAGTCCGAGACCTCGTGGTTCGACTTGTGCCCGTTCTGCGGCACGTAGAGGCTTTTGTTGTTGTGGAGGAGCTTGAGGATGTAGTTGCTGGCGGGCTGGGCTACAATGGGGGAGGTGATGACCTGGTACATTGTCTTGTGGTCGCTCGGGTGCGTCGGGTCGTGGACCAGGCCTGCTCCGGCGCAGTTGACGTCTGTACGCGAGACATGTTAGAGGTTGGGGGGGGAAGGCAGAGACGGCGCGTGGAGCGGCGGGTTCAAAACTTACCTCCTGACAAGAACGTCATGCGAATACCCTTCTGCTGGGAGATGCCCTGGAGGGTCCGGATGAAGTACGTCCTCTCCAGGTCCTTGGAGTCGTGGGTCCACATGTCCTTGAGGATCTCGGCAATGTCAATCTCGCCAAACTGGTTCAGGACATTGCCCATGAGACCGGATTTTCCGACCGCCTTCTTCACTTGCGTGAAGCCCTGCGCCACGACATCCTTGCCGCCGACAACGCCGGCCACCGAGCTCGTGACCTTGCCGAGCAGGTTGTACGACGTGTTGACAACCTTCTTGCCGGTCGCGACGGCGCCGGCCAAGCTCTCGACCGCCTCCAGGCGGGGGTACAGCAGCGGCACGGATACCATCCAGATGCAGTGCTGCACGCTGGGGGGGAGCGTCGCGACCTTGGGGAATATCCCTTGATAGGTCGGGCCGGCCATGACGCGGGCCTGGTTTCTCTCGGATCTGCAGTCGGGTCCGACGACGACGACGGCGGGGCCGAGGTATTTGACATAATGCCAGCCCTGGCTGGTGACTGTGAAGAGGTCCATGTCGTTGCTCACGTTGCGGAGAATCTCTACGGTGGTGTGGTGCTGGAAGAGCAGGTACATTTCGACGGCGATCCGACCGACGTTCTTGAACATCTGGGACCCTTGCATGTACTCGGGATACGAGCCGTAGCCATCGAAACTGGCCGAGGTCAGTACAATATGTAGGAAAATGGAGGATTTAAGAAAAAAACACTTACATGTCGTGGTCGTCGATTTGCAAAATATGCGGGATCTGAGCAAAAGCCTCTCTGAGGTAAGGTTGGTCAAAATGGCTGGTATAATAATGGAAGTAGGCGTGCGAGACGTCTTCCTCGTGGCGCGCGGTCCACTGTGCGTTCTTCCTGTTGTCTCTGCCGCTCATCGCCAACCACTGCTTCAGCAGGGGGACTTCCTTCCACAGCCTGTCACCGTAGATCTGGTTACCCAAACCAAGCTGAACGTGGAAGCCGCCACAGTCGACGTTCTTTTGAAGCACATCCTTCCACATGAAGCCCACGCCGCCAAGCTTGGAGCGCTCGGCTTGAGAGGTGGATGCGGCGAAATCGTTGTTCGAGTGAGCGAGGAATCTCCAACCGACTTCATGTCGACCGGCAATGACAAACTCGTATCTCGTGCATCCCAGGTGAGAAGTCACGGCATACGTCCATCGCTCAGTTCCGCTCTCACTCATAGGCAGCTCGATATCGTACTTGTAAAACGTCCAGCGCTGATGGGTGAAGATATTGTGCGGCACCAACTGTCGTGGATTAGGCGAAAGGTCGTTACTCGGGTGGATGTGAATCGTCGGGGGCTGCGGCGCGTCTGTCACAATCATGATACTACCCAACCATGTCCCCTTTTCAAAGTCCATGTTGCAGTAACGGAGGTACGGCCCAAAATACACGCCGTTTGTAGGCTGAATTCTGTACATGTCAACACCAGCACTTGGAGGCGGCCCAGAGAACCCAGCTGTCGTGGGCGTCTGCGACGCCGCGACGCTCATGATGCTCTCAGCGTAGCCCGGCGTCTGAGGCGGAAACATTGGAGAGCCCATAGCTTGTTTGCCAAACATGGGCGATGCGAGAGGATTACCGTACGTCGACGCAGTGGGCGACAAAGGCGCTGTCTCGTGTGTCATGGGATTAGGGCCCTTGGGAAACTCCCATTGCGTGGCCTGAGATGCCAGATGAATGTAATAGTACTGTCCCGAGTTCTGGTCGAGGTGGGCGATCCAGCCCTCGGGTAGCGGTGGCGGTGAAGAAGGGCCAGCGCCTTGGAAGGAAGGAGGTGCCTGTACTGTCTGTGTGACAGGGGGATTCTGTGCTTGAGATGACGAGGGCTGTCCGTTCTGTTCTGGTCTCGGGTCGTTGGCGAAGGCCGGATGGCCTTGTAACGAAGGTGATGCCAGCCCTGCCGCTGCAAGACCGACAGTTGCGGGCTTCTTCGGGGGCAACTGAGCAGCAGAGGTCGTGCACACGGACGGCGTTGAGTCTGCCCTCTGCTGAGCGGGCCGTTGCTTTTCGGCTGGATAAGACGGGTTGCCCGAGGGTGTGACACTAGAGTAAGCCGGTGGAGGGTCGTTCAGGCCCAGTCGCTGATAATCCTGCTCCAGAACGCTGACTTGAAGGTTCGGCTGGTCGCCTTGGTTCTCCGCCTGCTGAGGAGGAGGACTGAATGTAGGTTGCGTAGGACTCGTAACCGGGTTCATACCCTGGTATACTGTAGGCGGCCCATGAGGTTGGTTCTCTGGGTTCTCTGTGGGAGTCCACGGTCGCGCGGGCGGCGGTGCCCCGCCATACTGGGCCAGTCTCTGCGAGGCCGCGGCGCTCTGAGCCTGTTGCGCCTGGAGGCTGGTCAGGGTCGCCGTGCCTGAGATGCCAGAGGCCGCATATCGCGCCTCAATACCACCGCCGGGGATGACCCCTGGTTCCACAATCGGGGTCTCTGGCGGGGGCGGAGATCCTCGGCTGGCGCGGGTCGTGGAGGTCGAAGCTGTCGAGGCGAACCTGTTCACGCTGTTCTGGCCGGGCATCTCGAGATGATCAGCACTCTGGAGTGGTCGGGACTGGTGCTGGCTCTGGCTTTGGGCGGGGGGCATAGAACTGGATGCGCCGCCCGGTGGGGGGTAGTAGGGCTTCTTGGTGTAAGACGGGTAGTTTGTGGTCGAAGCAGCCGGACGCTGAGGCTGTGGCGCCGTCAACGGCTTCGCGAAGAGGCCCCCGTCGTCACCAGCCGGGCTCTGCGGAGACGTAGCGCCCAAGGGCCTCGGACCGGTGCCGCGTCGCTCGGCGAGGGTAGGACTCTTCGTCTCTACGGGACTGGTGGCGTTGAAGCGCGGGGTAGTATCATTGTAGTCAGAGCCAAATCGCTTCGGGGCGGTGATGGTAGGTTTAGTTGGTCTGCCGGGCCGAAGATCCTCCTCGTCGGGATACGGTAGAGGAGCAGCTGAGCTCGAGGCGCCTGGTGGTAGAGGGAAGGTCGGCTTCGATATGAAGGAGGACGAGCCCGACGCGGACGAAGCCGCGGGGTACTTGAAGCGGTCGTTGGCGGGATTAGGACTCTGCGGTTTGAATATCCTCAGGGGCTCAACCGTCGGGCTATCGCAGTCTTCCTCGGCGGGTTTGTGAAGGAACAGCTCGGCGTCGGGAACGCCGCGACTGCGCTCCATGATGGGTGGTTTCGTCGAATCTAGATGGATATGTATCTGGGGCCGACTTGCGCAGGTACGCGCAGGCTTGATGCGGGATGCGAATGACGCACTGCGAAAGCTCAAGTCTGCAGGCCAGGGGGAAAAAAAAGTTATTTATAGGAGCTGTCGAAGGTCGCCGTTTCGTGCCTATCGTTGGATGCTTGGGAGGATCGCAGCTGCTGAGGAGGGGTGGGTGGTGGGGTTCGAGTCTCACGGGAGAGGTCGCAGATATGGCCGGCCGCTTGTTAGGCCTGTTAGATGGATGAAACGGTCGCGGCACAGAAACAAAACCAGTGTATTTCAAAAACTTGTGTGTATATCAAGAAAGAAGTCAGAAGTCGAGGACTGTCAACCAGAGGGGAGCGCGTCCAGGACACAGAATAAGAACGTGCCAGACAGGACAAGGGAAGCAAGCAAGCAAGCGCCAGGTAGGGTTTGGGTCTGGCAGCGGGAAGCATTGGGCAAAGTGCAAGGCGGCATGGAGACATGGGGACATGGGGACAGGATAAGATGGGACTGAGAACCGGGGGGGAGGGCTCGTCAGCGGCAGAGAAGAGAGGGGGAAACTTGAATGTTCCTCATGGCACAGGTACAGACGCCACCACCTCACACGGGAGGGCGTGGCCGGGCTGGCATGGCATTGCAGGGGATGGGCGAGATGGGCCTCCTCAGTCCTGGATGATGAGAGCCAGCTGCCCAGGACCGTCGAAGAGGAAAGCACAAGTGGTTGAGTGTGCACTCATCAGTGACCAGTGACCGGGGCGGGAGGCATCAGGAACCAAAGAGCCTGAACAACGACGAGCTATGGAGCCCTGCATGGTGGCATCTTGCCTAGCGAAGCTCCATGATTGGCTGCATATCGTGGGCGCTTAGAGAATGTGCAGCAGCAAATGGGCATCTTCACTTTGAAGTTGCAAGCGCCTGCCCTTGAATGCGAACTGCTTGGCTCGAAAAGTTCCAGTCTTCCAGAGAGCCTAGGGCATAGTAGCGGGGCCACTCAAGCTTGTAATGCGCATAGAATGAGATGAGAGTGATTTGTCGAGGTGGAAAACGTGCGGCATCTGGTATCCGGTGAATCGAAATGCGCCGAGACAAGCAGTGGCAAGATAGGGGGAAGTGCCCGCTCATCTGCAGCTCTCGTGAGCCATCACTTGATGGAAGCGCCAACGAGATGCCTGGTCGGCTTCTCTAAGTGGGAGGATGTAGGTAAAAGGAAGGAAACAGAAAGAAGGTTGAGCAAGCAAACAACCGGAGCAACGAAGTGACAGACAGACGGGACTCGGATCGACGCGGAGGGAACCGAAGCAGACCACCTCGAGAACATGACCGGATGCACGGGCCATTTTAGAGGTAGTAGCTGGCTCGAGCTTCGACGGCTAATTACATAAGCCCGGGTTTCCACTTTTCAGGCACAAACTGCACCGCGGCGTCGTTCGTTTGCCTCCGAACACGTCCCCGGGGTTGTCGTCGTCTCCCTCTTGTATCCGCACTCATATGATTTTCATTATCGAAACTCCTGGCTTCAATGGGGGACTCGGACATAGTCAACTTGTCAACGATATCCCGGCAAATTATCCCGAATGCGAGTCACATTCAGGGGAATGTTGACTCACACGAACCAGCCTTACGACAACTACACGCATCGCCAAGACCAGCCGCAGGTTGAGGCCTCGGTTTGGCGTGCGCGTCCTCCTCGCTGTCAGTGGCGAGAGGCACCACCACGGTCACCACTAACCATCGCACTAATTTCCATGTGCCAAAGTGTGGCACATTCACGCAACTTCCAACTCCCGAGCCCATCGCACAGCGGGACCGAGTTGCGCCACACTTTTTCCCACCATACCCTTTCCCCCCGCCAGCGTCGGGCCCGAGCTCTAGCTGCCCGCTCAACGCTACCGCACTTCAGTCTTCAGCTGAAGCTTTGCTCGGCCCCGCGCAGGCTGCGTAACACAACTGACATGGGACATCAAAGAAATGCGCTCCTCAAGGCAATCAACAGTACGTGGCTCAAGACGTTTTGCATGACTCTAGAGCCATGAAGGCGTACTGCTGGATCCTCGGTCTCCGATACCTCTGTGCCTGCTGCGAACATTTGCCCTAAGGTACGCCATCAACTGTCGGAGCTCGGTGTACAAGTCTACCGCCCACCGACTTCATCCAATGAGCTGTTGGCCGATCCCCTAACTAAGGGGACGCGTGGCGATGTTGTACCTCCCATGTCCCTTCATTCGAAACCATTCTGGCCTGTTCGACGTGGGAAACTAGAGGTGTATTGTGTGCGGCTCTGACTGGTTCCCCCTGGCTTCGCAAGTGCTTTTGCCTTCCATATTGCTACTATCAGACGGAGGCGTACGCATGCTCCTGCCTTGCAATGATATGACCATTGTCGTCGTCTCATGATGTATAAATGAAGTCTCTCATCAACATCGAGTTACTTCTTGTCTTCCCCTCCTCAGCTTCATTGCTTTCCGACAATCACTACAATTCTATCACACATTCTCTCTAACTCATATCTCATCAACTCATCCCACCAACAATACCACACAAAACAAGCAATTATGTCTTGGGCAGGTCCAAACGGTAATAACAATCCTTGGGGTCGCCCAGGTGGTCCTCAAGGCTTCTGGAACTTCATCCACTCTCTCGATCCCAACATGCGCGCCGGGGTTGGCGTCGACCACTCCGCCGGCCCCTGGGCCAACTTGCCTCCGGGCTTCGCCTTCCACGGCGCCGAACACGGCTTCGGCGGCGGCGGTGGCGGATGGGGTCCCTACGGCGGCTGGGGCGAATTCCGCGGAGGATTTGGTGGCCGCCGCCGCGGCGGTGGTCGATTCGGTAGCCGAGGTCATCACGGACGACGCGGCGACATGAATGAGCGCGAGGGCGAAGACGAGACCACGCGCAATGCCGACGAGACCGCCGAAGAGGCCGAGTTCTCCGACAAAGAAAAGGACGACTCTCCCGACACCATGCGCGACGTCGGCCCCAACGAAGACGGCCCCGATGAGCAGGCAGGACACACGCACCATCACGGCCCTGGCCGCCGTGGTGGTCGCGGGGGTCGCGCCGCTCGCTTCGGCGGTGGATCTCCCGGCGATGACCCCTGGCGCCACAGCAGACACGGCCACCGGGGTCATCGGGGCCCACCGCCTCCCCCACCATTCGGCGGCCCTCACCCCCCTCCACCCCCGCCCCCGCCCTACCACAACCAGCCCGGCAACTTTGACATTGCAAATTGGCAAGAGTGGCTGAACCAGTTCGCCGACCACCCCTTTGCCCAACAAGTCCGCGACTGGGCCACTCGCTTCGGCGGTCTCAACACCGGTGCCACAGCCGGCACCCGCGACGGAGTCGACCTCAACAACAATGACAACAACGATGTCGACTCGGCATTCACACCTCCCGTAGACATCTTTTCCACGGAAAGGTCCTACGTCCTGCACTTCGCCCTCCCCGGCGCCAAGAAGGAGGACATCGGCGTCAACTGGGACGCCGACAAGGGCGAGCTCCGCGTCGCGGGCGTCGTCTACCGCCCCGGCGACGAGGAGTTTCTGGCCACCATGGCGTCGGGCGAGCGCCGGATCGGCATGTTTAGTCGCTCTGTTCCCCTGCCGCCTCGCACTCGCTCCTCGGAAAGGGAGAGGGAGAGGGAGGAGATTGACGCGCTCGCCATCACGGCCAAGATGGAGGATGGTATTCTCGTCGTCACTGTGCCCAAGGTGGAGAAGGAGTGGACTGAGATCCACAAGGTCGATATTGAGTAAATGAGCTAAATGTCAGCTGTTTTTGCTTGGGAAATAATTATTTTGGTGGAAATTGGTTTGGTTTTAATGGAAGCTGGAAGCTTGGATTTGTTTCGCTAGGATAGTATGGATTCTCGGGTTTTGCTTGTATAAGTAGCTTTGTATTAGGTAGCTTCAAGAACCGTTTACACCACTGTTTCTATTAGTGCCTTTTTGCAAGTGAATATTTGCGGTTGACATGTTCTCGACGTGAGCCACGACCAGAGTGAAATAACCATGAATTTTGTCTCTATGGGCAACTAGTCCAGAGCTTCATGACTCAAAATCCTTCTCGGGTGAGTGTTCAGAAACGCGGCGTCCTTTTGCTCACTGGTATCAACTGAACGTATAACAGATGCCGCTACTACTCACCAGTTCTCGGACCATACCTTGTGTGATACGTAAAAAGGGAAAAAGAAAAAGCCCTCGTCAAAAAATAAGAAATTGCAATTTCATTGTAAATTTGAATTTGATCAATATATGACTTAACACCCCAAAAGAAAGGCATAGCTGTAAAATCTTGATCTTCTCTTTCTCTTCTTTAAAGTCCAAAGACGTGCTGACCATGACCTCCTCTGAGTGCACCAAAATTGCAGTGAAGAAGATGTCGGAGGCCATTGAACACTAGGCAAGGTACCTAAATGGAACAGTTGGGACAAGGCCACTGATTTCCAGACTCGGTGCGGATTCGAGGTACGACATGTTGCCGTGGCATCAGAGCGCCAACTTGATGATTCGTCAAAGTCGACAACCCCGGGTTTCCGCAGAATGACCCTCTCGATGGCCTACTATTGATTTTTAAAGCTAAGCATGTGAATGCCAGAATTTCCTCACAGCATCAGTGTCTACTGGATCCACTTAGCCTCCAGGAAATACCAAGAAAACACGAATATCAAATGGCAAAACGATGTCTCTCGCCATTATATCAGCTAAAAAGTTGACCAAACCCTCGTCGAGTTTAAACAGTACCTTTGGATATCATAAAAATGTGTCTGATTGTTCCAAAAAGCCGTTGTGGAAAGAAGGCATCGTGTTACTGAGCGGAAACGAAAGTTCCTCGTTACTTCAAAGGACGGAGAGTGACACCATCGCCAACACCAAAAAAGAGAAGAGTTCCAACTGGTGCTGGTGCGTATGCTCTAAACTTTTGAAACCCGCTCCGGTGCTACAGGAGACTGCAGAAATGGTACCTCTTCAGCATTGCTCGACAATGGTTGACGGTTGGTTGCGGCACCGCCTGGCTTGGCACATGAAGTCGTCTTCTTCAGCATGCCGTCGAGACATAACAGTGGATTTACATCGGCAAGAATAGAACAGTCCCGCCAGCGAAGTCTACCAAATCATGTGCAAAGAGGTAACCGTGTTCGCCATATCGTCACCCCCAAGTCTTCAACTGCCCATCTTACGACTAATTATCAGATCGTTTGCCCTAGAAGACCGCCGCCTCTCCCAGGCTCTGACTCTGAGCCCCCAACGAGGCTAGAAGCCTCTCCATAGCCTCCATATTATCTTCTTCCTCCTCATAATATTCCACTTCCTCTTCCTCTTCCTCCTCCTCGTCGTATTCCTCCTCCTCTTCCTCTGCCTCCTCCTGCTCCTCTTCATCCTCCTCTTCGTCCTCTTCCTCTTCATCATCCTCCTCCTCCTCTTCAAACTCCTCTTCCGAATCGAATTCAGGCCACTCACCCGCCTCCGAATCAAACACCTCGTCGTCATCACCAGGCCCTCCCAAATGTCCGTCACCGCCATCAGCCCGTCGCATCCTATCCTCCTCACTCATAGGCCCCTCGACAAACCTCCACGTATCCATCACGACAACATACTCAACCGTTTCCCCCTCCCCATGATGAGCCCACGCCTTCCCACCAAGCTTACTCGGCCCCTTCCACCGCCACTCCACCAACGCCGTCCCCTCGGCACTCAAATACCCCTCCTCCTCCTCTCCCTCTTCCCCTTGTCCCACCCCATCCTCCCCTACCACCCTCTCAACCCTCCGACCAGACGTCAACAACCCCCCCACAGCCAACTTCCACCCCTTATTCCTCTCCACAATCCGCATCATCTCCCCCCTCTTCCCAACAAGCGTCTCATACTCGACCCGCAACTCCCTCAGACCCCTCGGCCCCTGGAACACCCTCAACCAATTCTCCGACATGCGAAGCGGCTCGTCCGTCTCCCAGTACCACCAATCCGAGTACCGCACCGTAATCGTCAGCACCTCGGGCCGGAACCGCGGCTGCCGGAACAGCGTCCCCAGGTTCCACCCGCCCTCGAGCCAGTACATTTGCGTAAAGAAGCGGACGCGTGTCAAGTCGCGTGACTGCTGTTCCGTCAGGGCCCCAAAGAAGCGCTTGCAAGCGGCGTTTTTCGTTCGGCCTTTTGGTCCGCGGTCTATTTTGGTTGATTGGAATCACTCCAAGTCAGCCTTGGATCCACGCACAAGGTAAACCCCCCCCACCCTCCTTCTTCCTCATCTCGCTCCGTTTCTTCAACGAGGTTCCGCAGTTATGTCGATGTCGAGACGGGCAAAACTCACCAAACCAAAATGCCCATTCAAGCTCCCTCAAAAACACCTGTTGCCCCTCCGCATACGCCAACTTACACGCCCGCAAAAGTGAACAACTACTCCTCCTCGGCCCCGTAAACCCGGGCCGGTACCAGTACGAATCAACAGGGTATGCAGACGGCCCCTCTTCCTCGTACTGCACCAGCGCGAGTGCAAAGATCTCGTTGCGTATCTCGCCGGGCAAGGTACCAAAGAGCGGACATTGAAGCTGGTGGTCATATGTCGACACGTCGATGCTTGTGGAAGTAGCAGTGGTATCCATGATTTGGCAAGAGCAAGAGTTCGTTTTTTCGTGGATGAGAATGGCGAAATAGGCGACTTCGGGGGGGTGAAGTGGTATGTCAGAGGCATCGTCCAAGTGGTGGCGTACAGACCGCATGCCACTTATACCTGCGACGACTGTGTTGGGCGTCGCACAGAGCGGGGTCGGCTGCCTGTTCTTGCCTGCCTACTCCCCCAGTTGCCTACCTCAGGTACACGCCGGTGGCATCCAACGGTATTGAAGCTCTCAGCGCCCAACGAAATCGGTAGGGCTATGGCCTTGGGATTTTCCCATATACTGGGGCCTTGAGAAGAATTTTCTTGGCACAACCTCTTCCGAGGTTGCGGTGGCAGGACATAATTGGAATGAGGTGGGATATCAAGGAAACAACAAGAGTAGAGCATAAGCATTTTGAATAAAATCAGGCACAAGTCAGATCCAAATCGAAAAAAGATTCGCGGAATTATCATGTATTTCATCAAAGCGCGGCCGTAAGAATGGTATTACATACAAGCATTAACATCTCCAACCCCAGCCTGTCGGTCCTGATGTCCTTCGTTCAAACTGGAAAGCATTGCAAGCCGCATCCCCGTACTGCTCTAGTGAGCAGCAACAGTCTCGGTCTGTCTGGTTCCATTGCTCACAATACTATCATTGTCTTTCTCAGAAACCGCCTGGTGCCCAGGAACCGAGCTAGCCACAATGTTGGCGTCTTCGTCGTGGACCGCGTCCTGGGTGCCCCTAGCGTTGGACACAGAGTCGGACGGTGCGACATTAAAGTCATCCTGCTCTGGGCGCCAGTCACGCAGGTCGTCCTCGGCGTCATTGAGAATTTGCCGCGCCTGTTGAGCGTGGTGATACGTGGGACGCACGTCGCCAGGGACGACAGGGGTATCGTCAAGGAGGTGCAGAAGTCTACGGCCATGTTTGGCAAGAATAATTTGCTTCTCGGCTCGCTCAATGGTGGCAGCGAACTCGGCTTCGTAAGCTTCCTTGAGCTTCTGGCGAGTCTAAGTTTCCTATTGTCAGCGCATCAGTTGTAGATTGTTTCGAAAAGGTGTTTGCGTACGATGTTTGTCAGTTGAGCCTCGGCAACCAAGTTCTCTGCCTCAGCGCGGACAAGCTCCTGCTCGAGGACCACGAGCCTTGCGCTCTGGGGCTCCTTCATTTTCAACTTGGCAATCTCGTCGGCAATCTTGTCCTTGCCATCCCGACTCGGCTGGACACTCTTCTCAGTGTTGCGGATGTGCTTCAGAACACCCCGAGCATCGTCCAGAGAGTGGGCGTACTGCTCCTCCTGCTCGCCGAGCTCGCTGAGGATGACGCCAACCTTGTCAGAGACGTCTGAGACGGCCGCGTCGTTGGTCTGCTCGCCCCACTCGGACAGCTGGGTGGCGATAGAAGTGCGCTCGCGGCCGGCGGTCTCGTGGGCGTTGATCAGGTTGTTCTCGCTCTTGATGATCTTGTAGAGCTTGCGCGAAAGCTCGGGTTGCACGTTGCCGCGAAGAGAGTTGAAGGAGAAACCAGCGCGCTTGGAGGCACCGTTCTGGGAGCCATTACGGCGGTGGTTGGACCTGATGGAGAGTGATCGATTCCTGTGAGTCTGTTAGTCAACGGTTCGGGTGGGTATGGGTGTGTGTTCTGCCAGACGTCGGAGGAGGTGTGATGGCGACCACAGAAGGGGGGACACTTATGAGCTTCGTGCTGATGGTGAGGCCATCGCACTCCTCGCTATTACGGGGGGAGAACCAACGTCGCATCTTGACCGATCTGGTGCTGGATGGTGTGGTGTTTGAAGCGGATCTCACTTACATCCTGGCGATTGGTAAGGGTCACAGAGTAAAATAACTCTATTATCCGACCTGCACCTTCTGGTGATGTCGAAAAGCTCTCAAAGGAAGAGATGCTACGGTTCGGTATGAACGTGGGAAGGAGGGAGCCTGGTCCCGGTAAGGTGTGATGCGTCCGTTTAAGCAACTGAGTCTGGGTCTCTACAGATCTTCGAAGCCAAGGTCCAAGTGCGCCTGTCTGGTTCACACAATTGGGGCAGGGCGCAACTCGTTAGGTAAGAGAAAAAAGTTGCAGTGCAGAATGCGACAGCTGCGATGCGACAAGGGTCTGTCGTTGACTTTAAGAAGGGGTCCTGGGAGGCAATGGGGAACCTTGGACGGCACAGTCGGGATGAAGGAATGGACCGAGTGAGACACTCATGTCATAGTTTGGACTTGCTGGCAGGTGGCATTCCACATCACAAGAGGGAAACTAGACTCCAGAGAGGGTAGCTAGCTGGTAATAACCCGGGTAGCTCTAGCTCTAGTCTTCTTCGGGCCGGAGAGAGCGAGGCAGGCCACGACAGCAGCTTCCCGCCAGTCTGGGCGGGTTGAGCTAGACAATTTGGCTTCCTTGACTGATGAGTGCAGGGAAAGAGTCCTTTTTGCAGGAGAAGCGGGCTCATGTGCAGGTAGCCATGAGGCACGCCGAGAAGACTGAGTTCGCATGGGCGGCTAGCTCATCTGCACACAACAAGCTCTCCCTCGAGGTGTGGTGATGATGATGCGGAGGATGACGAAGGGGTTGGAGGGGTCGCGCCATGATGTCATTACCGTCCGGGGACCCTAAGCGACATCTCGGGAAAAGGTCCCGCCTCCCTGCCCCTCCCCCTCCTCTCTGGCTCCCCCCAGAATCGCATCATCCCGAAGCACCTCGCGGAGGACGTCTGCCAGCAGGTGTTCACACAACTTGTAGCGTTCCATCCACTGGGCTGGTAAAAATTCACTCGTCCACTCGGGCAAACCCGAGGTGCTCATCCGTAGTTTATACGCACGGCTGTGCAATGCGCAAGGCTCACAGATGATGCAGGCGGGATGAGTTTGTATGCGCATTTCCTTATTCGTCAAAGACATGGAAATCCCTAATCTAGGTATAGATGAGAGAGGGAAAAACACTTCATGGCGTAGAAAGCTTGCTGTACAACCCGGTGTCAAATAACTTTGAACTTTCATAGCAGTCATTACCGCCCAATCCAAAACACCAGTAATCATACAGAACTCCAGATCCCAAAAAAAAAAAAACCGGGGCACGCGTTTACACTGTACTCGTGATCTCGCGATGGAGTGCCCGTCCAATGGGCTTTGACAGATGTTTGCCAACTAAAACAGACCGATGCCTCCCATCCTCCTCGTCGCTGTACGCAATGTCTTCCATCGTTCGTGCAAAGAACCTTCTTTTTTCCCGTCCCATTTGTTGCCCATGTTTCCCCACTCTCTGAAACATCCAAACCGTGCCCTCGTCTAAACACTCAAAGCTGGACACTCCCGCTGCCGCTCCCACATGCTTAACGCCAAGCGGAGCGGAACGAGGATGGAAGGGAGACGAGAGCTCATCGGTAGGTGCGGCTCGTCCTCTCGTAGACGACGGGTTCGACGTAGCTAACCCTCGGGCTGTTGGCGACGTAGGACCTCCTCACGCTGGTGTAACTCGCGCGCGGGGAGTGTCCGTGGTGATGGTGGTGACCGTGGTGGTGATGGCCGTGGTGGTGGTGATGGTACCTGTTCGGTACGATCTCCTCCTGGTAGTAGTACCTGCGGCCACCTGTTCCAAAGCACATTGTGAATGGTGGATGAGTCGTCACACGGGCGTCTGTTTGGTGGATCGTTGGATTTAGTTGGTGTTCGAGGCGACGGGAGCTATTGGAGACGAATATTTGCTGTATGTGCCTTGAGGTAAGGTATGTTGATGTTAGGCCGCTTCAGCTAATCAGATATCAAGCTGGATAAGGTAGGTAAAGAGATACGAGTAGAAGATCCAAAGAAGGTTTAATTGTTCAAGTGCTAAGGCTATGCATGCGCCGGACTGAAGGTGACCGGTGGTGGTGGTGGGCGACAGGCTGCCTTTTTATGATTTCCCGTCTTATCCCCCTTCACCAGAGCAAGGCTTGGACCTCTCTTCCAAGCAAGTGTCTGTTTATTACTAAGTAAAAATAGTCAGGGGAGGGGGGTTACTCGAGCTTTCCAAGGATTATGCAGTCAGTCATCCATCCATCCCTTCTACATCCATCTCACCATTTGCCCTTCAGACGGGGAGCGCAGCGGCGCGGCGGCCCTCACCGAAACCCTACGTGCGTGGGTGCTGGTTGGTTGGCTCACGGTGGGGGGAAGGGGAAGGGGCAGTTACCTATGGTGTAGGTAGGTAGTGTAAGAAGAAAGCGGCTTGGCTTTCTGATGCCCGTTTCTGCTCATTGCTGCTGGTGGCAGTGTCGTCAATACGGCAGGTTTATCTTCCAAGGTCGTGGGCGCAGCTGCCCTGGTTCCGACCCTTGCTCCAATCCGCGGGCGGGCGGCCCACCGGGAACAATTACGAACAACACTTTTGGGTCTGCCATCCTTGTCCAGAAGAGACAGAAACCCAGAATGGCACCAGCAGAATGACAGACGGAAGAATTTTGGGGCGTGTCTAGTCCGCCTGCGTCAGCCGATTCGAAAGCCAGGGTCTCCCCACATCGCAGTTTAGATCCGCGTGAGATGGGGGGCGATGGGTCCCCCAAACTGCTTTACATTCTACTCTAGCAGACAGGGCGGACGACGGTCTTGCTGCGAAGAAAAAGTTGGTTCTTCTGTCGTGAAGGGAGGAGCAGGGTCAGGGGAAAGTGTTCCAGACTTTCAAAGTCTTTATAGTTGCGGCCTTTCGAGTCACAGATCGTGTAGGGCCTCAAACCGAAAAAAAGCCTCCTCACAGTGGACTTTATTTATTTATTTATTTTAGCTTTCTTTCTCTCGAATAGCCTACTCCTCTCTGCCCAATACCCGGTGCTTGAATACCGGAAGGACCTTTTGAATGACGGTACCATCGAATGTTACCGTTACAACCGATGCCAACCCCGTTCCTGCAAAAAAAGCAGGAAAACTAGGTAGCAAAGCCCGCCGCGAGGAATAATAGAAACACACCTACTTAATATCTTGGTGCCAGGCTTGGGAAACACTATCAAACAAGCTTACCCGCGACCGACAATCTCGAGCCCGCGGGATTATCTACTTACTGTACGGAGTACCTACAGTAACTTACCTTGCCATGACCTCTTAGTGCTGCCGCTCCTAAGAGACGGCAGGTAAGCGTGGTGAGATTAGATCTTGCCATCTGGTCTACTCCACCCACACACTCGACCTCCTCACAGCACTGCCCTGCCCACACCTCTATTCAGCCCTCGACGTCAGTCTGCATCCTCCCGGGGACCGGTCTCGTCTTTTGATATCAGGGATGCCTTTCTCGAAGGCCTCGCCGAAATACACTAATAACTGAAGTGCAAACCTGAGAATCCATGACCCTGCCAGGCCAGCATGACGATAAGTAGGAGCGACTTCACGTAGTAATAATCCAGAGGTAAGATACTAGTTTGTCAGTCCAAATCGTGATACTCTAAAGCCATTTCGTTCCGCGTTCTGCTTTTGAATGCCCATCTGATGTTACATATACAGTGCTAAGGAAAAACGTTCCCCATCCCATCCCCCAATGTCCAAGGTATTGGTTGCATCTATGCCTTGGTCGAAATCTTGGGGTTCAGTCCTCCAATGAGCCATGCGGCGGCGAACAGGGAAACGGTGCTGGCGAAGATGACAAGGGGCTTCCGCAGGGCGGACACCACCGAGTACTCGTAGGACACAATCACCTCCCGGTCCCGGAACTCATCAACGAGGTTGTTCGCCTTGATAATGACTGAGGTGCGTCCAATGGTGTCGAGGTAGGTCTTGTGGATGCTGACTGCGGAGTCGACAATGGCGGACTGGGGAATGCTGGTGTAGAACTTCACGTTGCTGCATGTCTATGTTAGGACCCAAATACAATCATGACAGGCCTTTTGCTGTTTTCACTTACGTTGCTCCCTCTGGCAGTAGGATCTGCAGGTTGACCTGTCCGTACTCGACGCCCTCGGGCTGCTTAGGACCCTCGAGGAAGGGTACATTGACAACATACTTGCCAGCCTCGACATTGCGGACAAAGTTCTTGGCGTCCGAGTTCCAGCCGATGGTGAAGGGGTACTTCCAGCCGCCAAAAATAGGGTAGCGCGGCTTGATCTCCAAGAGCGCCTCTCGCTTGTTGCTGCGGAATCTCGATGTAGAGACGTTGCCGATGGCATCGACAAAGTACGGGTCGGCACTTCCAACCTTGAGGGGAAACTTCATCTCCTTAAGAGCGTAACTGTTGGGGTTGTAGTACGCCGCCTGTGCCCACTTGACACGGTTGAAGAGCTTTGACAGGTTCGCGCCGCGGTGGTAGAGCTCGTATCGCTCCTCAAAAGCCACGTTTCCGCCCCAGTGGCTGACCTCGACGTCGCGGTCAAGCTTGGCGACGTGGGTGACGGGCTTGGTGAACTCGAACCGCACCCGGGCGAGGGAAACGGCACCCGCAGGCTTCTCCTCGAATGGACCATAGGTAAGCTTAGCACCTTGCTTCTGGGGGAACTCCTTGATGTCTCCGCTGCCGGGCAGCTTGGTGTAGTCGGGGATGTTGGACGAGTGGGACTTGAGCTCAGTCTTCTGCTTCGAGGTGACGTACGCCGAGGGCGCGTACACGGAGAAGTCGTAAGTGAGGAATTGTTGGTCCTCTTGTGCGATCGAGGCCGGCAGGGGTTTGTAGGCCTGGAGGAGGTAGTAGGAGATGCTCAGCGTCTGCTGGCCGCCCGCCTTCAAGGGCGTAGGGAGCTGGATCTTGTAGTACTGAGTCTCGCTGTTGCGCCTGTCAATTCTGCCATGTGCATCGTGGATTGTACTCAGAGTCAGAAGTCAAACCTACCTCAGAGGATCGTATTCGACAGCATCAACGGCGAACGGACCAGCTTCGGGGTTCTTCCTATCCTTGGCCTCGAAGCCTCCAATGCGTGACATCTGGTCGGGGGTGAAGGGTAGGTAGTATGCATCTTGGGGTTGCTTGTCAATGTTCTCAATCAAAACATTGATAGACTCCTTGACGTAGTTCTTCTCGAGGGAGACAATGTGGACAAGGTTGGCGTTCTTGAAGACCTGAGGCGGCTTGAAGTTGGCGGGCAGGTTCACTTTCGACACCTTGTCAGTTGCAATCGAGTCGGAGCTTGCGACAATCGGGGAGAGCAGGCTCAGAAGCCCAGCGGCAATGGCGAAGGCTCTCATGATGTGGAAAGGTCGAGGAAGTTGCTCATCGACAGAGCGCTCCCGGCAATGAGAATCAAGAATGAAGTAAAGCGGTTGTTGAGACGCAATTGGGGGGCTTTCACTCCATTGCCGAATAGATGATCTGGCTCCTGAGACAGCTCCCCCCAGCCAAAAAGCTTACGGATACGTTGCTTGACGAGGTGCACGGGCCATGGATAGCTGGGGATAACCGGGTCGGGGCTGAATTAGTCCGAACTGAGCACGCGGCACTGGCGCGGCCTCCACGAGGTCCAGCCACAATCAATCTGTCCCGAAGGTGCCTCTGTGGGAAAGCTTCAGCCACGCGCGCCTTACCCAGTTGTATCCCTTCGCTTAGGTACCTGTGTACCTGGAAAGTTGGCATGTGGGGCCCTGCTCAATGATACCTAGGTGACTGGCTCCCGGTATTTGGTGGGGGTGGTGGGCAGCTATCCGTACACACTTCCTTTCCTTGAGCTGCGATTCGTCTCTCAAAAGAACGTCACACCTCCGGACCTGAAGGACGCTTAATAGCGGCGCTTCCGGTGCTTCCAGTCCGCTTCTCCCGGGATGCTCACTATACTATGGTACTACGTCGGCATTACATCCAGGTGCTCGTAAGATGCGGCGCGTGGGCATCCACAGTATCACGGTCTTCCAACATGTCCTAAACGTAAGATACCTTATCGGAGGTACACTATCCTTAGCTAGGTATGTATCCCTATGGTCAGTTCAGGTCAACCCTAGGGGTCCACCATTGGCCGCCATCTACGTTAGGCCATCCCAGCTACGGTAAGGCCGCTGCAAATCTCGTGGTAACCTTGGGAGAGAGAGACGCGGCTCAATGGCTCCGGTCCGCGACCAGTGGGACGACTGGGAAAAGGTACGATGAAAATTAGTTTGCATTTTTGGAACCCTGGCGAGCCTGGTGCCAGCAGACTGCCAGACAGACATTGGCTGCCCCATCGGAGAAAGACCCAGCGGCTTCGGAGGACTCGACTCGGCGAGGAAGGGGCCACAAAGTAAGGTAAGGTCACAGTGGTGCAGCAGCGTGCAGCTGGTGGCCTGGTGCTGAGTGAGTGATCTCCAATTTGGTGCAGGACCTGACAAGGTCGAGTCCACCTAAGTTTGACCTCTCACCTCTCACCTCCCACCTCCTTCCCTCTCGGTCAGATGATCCACGCCCGTCCACCTTTTCCTCAACGTCACTTCCCTCACCCGACGCAGGCTTAGGTACTGACCGCCCACCTAATAACGACGATAGCAACAACAAATTATTTTATTGTGTGGTTTGCATACATACCTACGAGTTGCCGACAGCTTTTACTTGCTGCACTCATCATCTCCTATAGCCCAATCGCTACCCCTCATCAGCTTTTACCCCGCCATCCTTCAGAGCTCTGGTCAAAATGGTTGGTCTTGGTCCCAAGGTTCCGCCCAGTAGAAAGGGTAAGTTCGCAGTCATGTTTTCCTTCCCTCACCTCTTCTCCCTAGACTCTTGGAACCACTCAAGGGCGATGGCCCTGTGAGATGAACATGGTTCACGCCGTTGAGACAGCTCTCGAGATGATGTGGTCTTCAAGCTGCTGCTCCCTGTACGCCATGCCGCTGGCGCTGGCGTCGTCCCACCCTCCAAGTCATCCTCAACGCCTCACCCTCCAAGCTCTTTTCCCGCTCACAACCACCACTGTCCAATCCCGACTTCCATAGATGGCTAGAACGGCCAATTGCCCTTCGGAGATGATGCGCCACGAAGCTGGACCTCCATGCAGCGCCCCCGGAGCTTCCCCAAGCCATAGGGGTAGCTTGTCAAGCACACTCTCCTGGGAAAAGCTCAAGCTATTTAGCGTTGAGGTGGAAGACATTGTCTCACTTGCCAGACATTCCCCCACCTTATCCCCCAGCTTTCTTCTCCTCATACTGCAGCTTTCAGTATAAACAGGCGGGCAAGTGCCATCTAGGTCTGCTTATCTACGCTCCAGCTCTTTGCGCTGACCGCTACATTTGCTTGCCTGTCATTATTTGCCCTTTGTTACGAGAGCTTTAAGAGCTTTGAGCCTGTTTTTCTGTACACAATCATTCTGTGATACCCCTCCACCAAGATTGTCACGCTCGAGTGTGGCAGACCCAAAATCTTACAACCGTCGTCAGACAACCGTCATCATGGTGGAAAGGGCGATTGCTCCTGCTACAAGGGAGAGATCCTACCACCACACCGATATCTTTGTCCCGTCACGTCAAAGCAAGAAATACTGCTCTTCAAATTTGATACGACTCGTGTTCGCTAACCATGTGTGAAAATTCAGGTTCTATGGCCGATGTGCCCAAGGATCTTCTCGCCGAGGTCAAGAAGCTGGAGCAGCAGTTCACGGTCCCGACTGAGAAGCTCAAGCAGATCAGCAAGCACTTCATCACAGAGCTGGACAAGGGTGAGCTTATATCCAGAAAAAGACGGCAACTCTTTCATGCAGCTGACACCAGAGCACAGGTCTGAGCGTTGAGGGAGGTAGTATCGTAAGTCGATATGACCTCAACAATTATTGGGCTTTGGAACAAAATTCTGACCACTTTCGTAGCCCATGAACCCTACCTGGGTTATGTCCTTCCCTGATGGCTTCGAGACTGGCACCTACCTCGCCCTCGACATGGGCGGAACCAACCTCCGTGTCTGCGAGATCACCCTGACTGACGTCAAGTCCGAATTCGACATCATTCAGTCCAAGTACCGGATGCCCGAGGAGCTCAAGACCGGCCAGTCTGAAGAGCTCTGGGAGTACATTGCCGACTGCCTGGCTCAATTCATCGATACTCACCACCCCGACCACCCTCAGTCTCAGAAGATTCCTCTCGGTTTCACCTTCTCCTACCCTGCAACTCAGAACTACATTGATGAGGGCATTCTCCAGCGCTGGACCAAGGGTTTCGATATTGCCGGAGTTGAGGGCCACAACGTTGTACCGTTCCTCGAAGCTGCCTTGGCGGCCAAGGTAAGAAATCCCGCAGTAATGATGAACCACTCGTCACTGACACCCGCACAGAATGTCCCCATCAAGCTGTCTGCGCTCATCAACGACACCACTGGCACCCTGATTGCCTCTGCTTACACCGACACCAAGATGAAGATCGGATGTATCTTTGGCACTGGCTGCAACGCTGCGTACATGGAGAACTGCGGCTCTATTCCCAAGCTTGCTCACATGAACTTGCCTCCCGATACGCCCATGGCCATCAACTGCGAGTGGGGTGCTTTTGACAATGAGCACAAGGTCTTGCCTCGCACCCCCTACGACATCATCATTGACAAGGACTCTCCTCGTCCAGGTCAACAAGCCTTTGAGAAGATGATTGCAGGTCTCTATTTGGGCGAGATCTTCCGCTTGGTCCTTGTTGATCTCCATGACAACAAGTCTGTACACATCTTCGAGAACCAGGATATTGCCAAGCTCCGTAAGGCTTACACCTTGGATTCCTCGTTCCTGTCCGCTATTGAGGAGTAAGTTTTGTCTTGATCTCCAAGTCCCCCGCCCCCCCAACCAGTATGCTGACCTGATACAGCGACCCCTTCGAGAACCTGCAGGAGACGAGCGATCTCTTCCTTTCCAAGCTGAACCTCAAGGCCACCAAACCCGAGCTGGAGCTAGTTCGCCGCCTCGCTGAGCTCATCGGCACCCGTGCCGCCCGCCTCTCGGCCTGCGGTGTTGCTGCCATCTGCCTGAAGAAGGGCTACGATACCTGCCACGTCGGTGCTGACGGCTCGGTGTTTAACAAGTACCCCCACTTCAAGGCTCGCGGAGCCCAGGCTCTGCGAGAGATTCTCGACTGGCCTGCTAAGACAAACCCCAAGGAAGAGGACCCCATCGAGATCCTCGCCGCAGAAGATGGCAGTGGTGTAGGCGCAGCCCTCATTGCTGCCTTGACCCTCAAGAGAGTCCAGAATGGTAACATGGCTGGCATTCTCCATCCCGAAAACTTCAGATAGTCCTTGAAGATGAGGTATGAATCGCGAGGACGGGTTGAGGGGGAAAAAAAGCAAGTAAAACCAAAGTCTTAAGACGGGGGAATTGTTGATAGGGACTTTTTATCTGCATGGGTTCTACGGTCATATCCACCGGACCTATCCGATAGCTCATACAAGCATCTTTCCTACCCCCAGCGTCAATCAACCCATGAACGTGCAGGTGGGCAAGCGGTACTCTGTCATCAATTAGCGTAAGTGATGCGGTGTAAAATGGAGACTCACTGTCCAAAGTCCAGTACCTGCGCACCACTCCCTCCCACTCGCCGGCGCCAGCCTTTTCCAACCCCTTCATGTCCACATCCATCTCATCCCACTCGACATCTAGACCCGCATCCGCCATGTGCATCTCCACCACCTTGATGTACACATCGTAGCATATCCTCCGATCTGCCCCCAAGCCGTTGAAGAAGCTGAAGCGTCCTTCAAAATCCAACAGACCCGGGATGAACTCGGTGAAGAACATCTTTAGCTGGCCGTAGTCTTCGCCAAAGGTGTCAAAGTAGATTGCATCGTAGACCTCGCCGGCCTCGAGGAGTTTCGGCACAACGTCCTGCCAGCGGCCGCGGTGGATCTTGTAGGCGCCTTGTTCGGGACCGCTGGCCTCCCATGCTGCGCCAAATTTGGAGGCATCGGAGGGGTTGGCGTCGATGTGCGAGAGGACTTCAGGGTGAGCTTCGATGATGTGGTGTCTTGAGGGGGAGGTTGAGCGGAACATGGTGTCGATGATGCCCATGCCGAAGCCGATGTTGAGGATGCGTTTGCCGCTGGTGGCTGAAACGGAGGCGGGGTTAGGGGGAATGAGGGCGTCGACGCTCTTGCGCATGATGTCCGTCTCCCAGGCCATCATGACACCGTTGCCGCCATCGTCGACGAGTTTGCCGTCCGAGTAGGTCAGATTGGAGCGCAGATACTCTTCCGAGTTGAGGCTTGGGTCCTCGACGGTGGGGGGCTGGAACCTTTTTTGTTCTGCTGGTGCTTCGACGAGCTCTGGGGCCTCTTCTGTGTCTTCTACATCCTCGATAACCGCGTCTGTGGAATCAGTCACCTCGACAGCCTCGTACTGGTCCTCGTCTTCGTCCATCTCAGAACCCCCCGAGGAGAGCGCCTCGTACCCGTCGAGAAGTCCAAAGAGCATCTCGGCGCGCACGCCCGCTTCGACGCAGAGCTTGTAGAGCGAGGTCTGGCCCAGGCGGAGGGCGAGGCAGCCCGGCGTCTCGTTATTGTTGTCGACGTCATTCCAGATTGCGCCGGAGAGAAAGAGCTCGTGGACCGTCTCCTTGGCTTCTTCGACCTGTAGGTCTTCACCGTTGTCTCCGTCATCGTTGTCATTGTCGTTTTCGGTGGTAGCGGCGGGGGCAGGCCCGCAAGCGCGAATGGCGGCGTGGAGGGGTGTCTCGCCGGTCGTCGGATCCTGGCAGCTCGCGTGGCCGGGTTCTTGTAGGAGTTTCTTCAGGGCGGAGGTGTCATGGCTCCAGGCGTGGAGGAGGATTTCGCGAGTTGCGTCGGGGCAGTCTGTTGTGATGCGGGACTGCATCGAGTCGTCGATCGCCATGGTTGCGAATTTAAATTGGGGGGTCGGAAGTGTGGTACTGCAATCGGGAGGGAGGAGTGCCGGAGGTAGGGGTGCTTAGGTCCGTGGTACGGTAGGGAATTCGATATGCGGCCGGTGTCTAGAATTTTGTTTTCTGCCGTGTCCGGCCGGCATGCATCCCCCGCCGACCCCGCCATCGCCGAAGAAAAAAACTAGAGAAAAATAAATTCTCGAGCCCTCCCGCAGTCGCTGTGACGTCTGTCGCACGTGCGCATCCGTCGTTCACAATTGGCCAATGGACCCCCTGTCACTCCCTACGGCTAGCTCTGGGTACCAGCGGAAACTGGAGCCAGACACCCAGACTCCCTGGAGCTAAGCCGGGTTGGAGCTGCGTTTTACTGGGTCAGGACCGCTAAGATCCTGCGAGGGAGAGACGACGGGAGGAGGGCGAATGCGCCAGCGCCCATCGTCTATCGTATCGCGTACTTAATGTGCCCTGTGAGATGAAAGGATCTGGACAAACTGTCAGGTTCTGAAAGTATGAAATAGATCTGTAAACCGAAGAAAGAGAAGAAGCTTTGCATGTGATCATAGAGGAATATAATAGGAGAATAAGGGACCCCAGAATAGTGGATGGCAGAGCAGATTGCCTGTGCGGTGTCACTCCGTTAACGTGGTTGGCATCGCAGGCACTACCAAGGTAGTTGACCCCCGTCTGAGCCCCCCTGTCCGAAGCTTGTCTCGTAAATGTCGGCCGCCGCCTCGCATTCCATCGCCTCCATTTGTTTTGCCTGCATCACCCGGCCGCGCCCCATGCGAAAGCTTCCCAACCCTACATGCTTTTCACTCATATCTGCAACATTTCGCGCAGTCGGTTACACGGCGCCAGGTGCACAAGGTGAGACTCCGTCCGAAGAAATCTCCTCAATTGGCTCCACCGTCAACGACCCCCTTCCCTAAGTCACTCTGGGCGATTCTTGACTCGCATTTTTGTTTTTACCATGCCAATGATGCCATTACCCTTGAGAGCCGACTCCTCATGCTAATTGTCTATGATACAAAGACACAGGAACGAACTTGGCGATCAAGTCTAGCACCCAGCGAATCCTGGCGCGCCCCTCCTGGCATTGTCGTCATGAAGTTCGGCGAACAGCTCCGTTCGAGCATCATTCGCGAGTACCAATGGTACTACATCGACTATGATGCCCTCAAGGCCGACCTCAAGACCGCCACCGGGCTCATCACGCCCACTGACAATGGCAAGGGCAAGGGCGGGAAGCGCGAGTGGTCCGAGGAGGATGAGGGCCGCTTCGTGAAGAAGCTCGAAGCCGAGCTCGACAAGGTCCACACCAAGCAACAGGTCAAGGCCATGGAGATCTCGAGGCGCATTGCTGTAAGCGAGCGCGAGGTCAAGAGCGTCGTCAACCGCCTCGTCGAGCGTGGCCCCCGT
Organism: Colletotrichum orchidophilum; assembly: GCF_001831195.1. NCBI lineage: Eukaryota > Fungi > Ascomycota > Sordariomycetes > Glomerellales > Glomerellaceae > Colletotrichum > Colletotrichum orchidophilum. The sequence goes on from NW_019173034.1 coordinate 142,670, forward strand.
GAGGACGGCCCGAGCGAGGAAGAGTTCATGCTGCTGGAGGAGGACTTGAGCGACATTATTGCCGATGTGCACGATCTTGCCAAGTTTGTCCAGCTCAACTATACTGGATTCTATAAGATTATCAAGAAGCATGACGTGAGGCCCCATCTTTCGACATTGTCCGCATGGATCGCTCGCTGACAAGGAATTAGAAAACCACTGGCTGGCACCTCAAGCCTGTGTTCGACACCCGACTCAAAGCGAAGCCATTTTACAAGGAAAACTATGACGCTTCCGTGGTTCAGCTTTCCAAGTTGTACGACTTGGTCAGGACGAGGGGCAACCCGGTCAAGGGCGACAGCGCTGCTGGTGGCTCTCAGGGAAGCTTCGTTCGTAATACGACAAAGTACTGGGTCCACCCGGACAACGTGACGGAGCTGAAGCTCATTATCCTGAAGCACTTGCCCGTGCTGGTCTTCAATGCAAGCAAGGAATTCGAGATCCAGGACTCGGCCATCACTTCCATCTACTACGACAACCCGGAGACCTGGGATCTGTACGAGGGCCGTCTGAAGAAGACGGAGGGTGCGGAGGCCATCCGTCTGAGATGGTACGGTGGAATGCAGAGCGAGAACATCTTTGTAGAGCGCAAGACCCATCGCGAGGACTGGACCGGCGAGAAATCCGTCAAAGCGCGATTCTCGGTCAAGGAGAAGAATGTCAACGCTTACATGCGCGGCGAGCTTCTCCCCGCCGCTCTCTTCGAAAAGGCGCGCAAGGAGGGCAAGAAGCCCGAAAAGCAGATTGCCGAGGACGAGAGACTCGCAAAGGAGGTCCAGTACTCGACTCTCAAAAAGGGATACAAGCCGGTCTGCCGGTCCTTCTACAACCGCACTGCCTTCCAGCTCCCGGCTGACGCTCGAGTGCGAATCTCGCTTGACACGGAGTTGACCATGGTCCGCGAAGATAATTTGGACGGCCGTAAGAGATCCGGCGACAACTGGAGGCGTATGGACATTGGTATCGACTATCCCTTTTCACAGCTACCACCCGAGGACATTGTGCGGTTCCCTTACGCTGTTCTCGAGGTCAAGCTTCAGACGCAACTCGGCCAAGAACCTCCAGAATGGGTTCGCCAGCTCATTTCCAGCCATCTCGTGGAAGCCGTGCCCAAGTTCTCCAAGTTTATTCACGGAGTGGCTTGTCTCTTCCCCGACCGCATCAACTTGCTTCCCTTCTGGATGCCGCAAATGGATGTGGATATCCGCAAGCCAGTTACGCACGACTTTGGTATCCACCGGCCCAACCAGTCGGCTACCACCACCACATCAGACGATGATGAAGACGACGAACTAGACTCTGATGACGAGGAGGGTCCTTTGGTTGCCAGTAATAACGGCGCCACCAATGGAGAGTCCAGCGGTCAGGGAGCTACCAGGAATGGCGGGACCGCGCTCGATGTCGAAGGCCAAACCGTTGATACCATTGCTCCTGTCGACAATGAGGACTTTTTGTACGACTCTGACGAGGAGTACGATGCTGACGAGGTCCTCGAGGAAGCCAGACGTGTTGGAGGCTGGACTTACTACAAGGCGCTTGCCTCTACAAAAGCACAAGCGTTTGGCGAACGCGCCGTGGATGTGCTCAAGTGGACCGTGCCGCATCCTCGCGGTTCTGTGATTCCTAGACGAGAAGCGCAAACGACACTCTTCGGCTCGGGGGCTATCCAGACCAAGAGGTACAAGGCTCCCAAGGGCAAGAAGATTTACGTGCCAGTCCGCGTTGAACCCAAGGTTTACTTTGCGGCTGAGAGGACCTTCCTCGGTTGGGTAAGCCTAATCGCCGCTTAAACAGGAATCATTGAATGACTGCTAACACAATCCAATAGCTCGAATACTCCATCTACGTCGGCACAGTGGCCGTCACGCTCCTCAACTTCGGCTCCAAGCCTACCAACGCGTCCTTCATCGTTGCTGGAGTCTTTACACTCCTCGCCATCTTGTCTCTCTGCTACTCCGTCGTTATCTACCTGTACAGAAGCAACGCGATCCGCAATCGCAAGGCCGCCAAGTTTTACGACAAGTGGGGTCCCAGCGCCCTCTGCGCTTCGCTGTTCATCGCCGTTCTGCTCAACTTTGCGTTTGAGGGTCGGGAACGAGCGTACTGGTGAGCTCTGGCTGCCTCGGTAGTTCTGTGTCGTCTCCCCGTTTCTAGTACGGTTGGAAAAGCGAGTGTTTGTTATTTCTTTGTACTATGTATCATCGTAGCGGAGTCGTATAAAAATGGTCTATTAAATATGGTGAGCTAGTGTATTTATCCCCCTTACTTGTTTCAGTTCGATACGGATCATGTTTTCTATTGCGATATCAACGTTCGACGTTATATCCTAGATTGTAGCGGACAGAATCGGATTGTATTCCCACTGCTTGTGCTTATGATTCAAGATCTCTGGCCTTTGGTCGTGACCTGCTCTCCCTCGTTGAATAAACTATCCCGCGCCTTTCGGTCCCAATTCCATCATGCCTCGCACGCGCCTCGACGACTTCGGAGGATTTTCCGACGCTGAGGACGAGGGATACTCGGGGCGTGGCCCCCTTCTCCCTAGCGGAACCCCTATCTCTCCGGAGCCGGAGAGCGACGAAGAGCCGGAGATCGAGGATGAAGAGAGCGACAATGGAGACGACGATTACGAGGAAGACGAAGAGATGCTCGACGTTTACGAGGAGGACGAGGACGAGAATAGCGAGGGAGACGCTGGCGATGAGGAGGAGAATGGTGACGACGAGACCGAGCCCGAGCCCATTCTGATTGAAGAGGATGACCGCAGCGACTCTGGCGATGAAGGTACATCGCCTGGGAGGAGGAGGAGGAGGAGGGGGGAAGAAGAAGAAGAAGAAGAAGAAGAAGAAGAAGAAGAAGAAGAAGAAGAAGAAGAAGAAGAAGAAGAAGAAGAAGAAGAAGAAGAAGAAGAAGAAGAAGAAGAAGAAGAAGAAGAAGAAGAAGAAGAAGAAGAAAGACCTGATTTGTTCTATTTCTATAGAACTGATAGTGACCGTGACACTGGGTCAAATTCGTGTTTTACTGTACCAGCCCGCGTGGGTCTTAGAGATCGGCAGCGCGCAATACCTGCTCTAAATTTTTACTTCGCATGCTCTTTCTACTCTGTTTCTCTTTAGTCAACTCTCTTTTTCTAGAGCTGCAACTAAACGGCTAAGATGTAAAATGCGCCATGTGGTTACTTTTCACCCGATACCATAATCCTAAGCCGAGTCTTGGTCGCCCGGTCGCCGATGACCGCCGAAAACTATGCGGGCCCGTTTTCTGATTACGGAGACGGCCCCGCAGGTAACTGGCCTTCGTCACACCGTTGTCCCACCGTTTCGACAGTGTCTTTTTCCTGATCATTGACAACGCGCGCCTTTTGGCCGTTAAGCCCCATTTATCAATAGTTCTTGGTGTTTGGTAACGCGTGGTCATAGGAAGCGGGAAGCTTGCTGTAAGTGATAATGGTCTCAAAACTGTTGAGGGCCCTTGCCAAGTTTCTTTGGAAGACCAAAACAGGAAGTAAGAAGTACCGGGGGCGAGCTGAATCCGCCAAGCTATGAATGGAACATTTTTAGGTTGCCCAGTACATGATAATCAGTCTCGGCTCCGCCAGGGATTTTACAATACGTCCGTTAGAAGTCGGGAAGATCACGGAAACGACTGGGTCAGTCATCTTGGCTACCTTATGGAGGGTGACTGATCATCATTTTCCCTTAGCCCTATGCAATCTTCGGAAGATGGAACGACTCCGATAGGGAAAACATAGACTTGGAAGGATAGGCTCGACGGGAGGGGCCGCGACTAGCCTCGACATGCAGTTCGATCCGATGTTGCATTGTCATCCGAAAACACAACTACTGCTTACAGCCAATCCTTTGGTTCGTTCGTTTCTAGCCATATAGGGATGTCTCAAGTGGGTTATCAGGTTTCCTTCTGGCCTGATTGATGTTTTGAACTGAATAGCCCATTCATGTCTATCCTTTTCGTGATAATGAGACTTTTTGTCTGACGTGAGGCGGGTATTCTATCCACCTCCCTGCAGACTATTGAAAACAAAAGTGGCATAAGCCGTAGCATACCAAGTCTATCTATTCCCAATTTGATATATACTAGAGAATCTTGAGGATGCTGAGAGAAAGTTCAAGTACTAGCTCAAAGACAAGTCTACTCTCAAACAAACGGGACTTCCCTGGGGATCACAGGCAGTTGGAGACTTGGTTCTAAGTCACAACGACATAGATTTACCTAATTAGATCAATATCAACTCAAATAAGAACAAGAAATGTGGAAATCTAGGCTATGCCTTCAGACTGTCTCGAGAGTCACGACTATAGGATCCTCTGTGTCAACGTATTCGCCTTCTATAAAAGGGCATGCTGCTCTCGACATTTTCCTCGTCTCATCCTCTTCATCCCCAGCTAGAAAGCAGTCAAAGAAGTAAACTACCACATCCAATCTCGTTTCCAAAACTCCCAAACCCCCTACTCGCAAACATGCAATTCTTCCAACTTCTAGTCGGCTTCGCCGCCGCAGTCTCAGTCTCCGCCATCGACATCCAAAAGCACTTTGGCCAAAACTGCGGCGGCAATTTCCGCGTCTGCCGGGGCCTGAACCCAAACATCTGCTGCGTCGGCGCCACGGCCGAGAGCATCCTCTTCCGCTACATCCCGTCCAACTGGCGCATCGAGTGCCGCGGCTACGACGGCGGCGACTGCCGCAACCGCCGCGCCACCATCCTCTCGGCCGGCGCCACCTCCATCTGCATGCGCTCCGGCGGGTTCCTCTTCACGGGCGCCGGCTACGGCTTCGTCAACCGTAAGAGGGCTCCTCAGGAGGCCGGCGAGACGTGTACTGTCGACGGCGAGCTGGTGGAGGGTCAGCCGCAAAAGTGCGAGTCCAGCCAGGAGCCTGATACTCTTGTACTTGTCGACGGTTCAGAGTTTAATCTTGTTGGCCTCGAGGCCGACAAGCTCGATAGACTGGTATGATATCTAGTGCCCAAGAAGATCCCATCATTGAAAAAGATGGACACAGCTAACCTTGGCCCTTTTTGTTCTATCTAGTATGCGCTTCCTTTGATCTCTTCTCTTGTCGCCCAAGGAAACAAATAGACGAATTTCCTTGCCTTTTTATCCCTTTTAGCACCGACTGATTTTGCTAACTGCTGCTTCCTCGCCATCTAGCTTCGAAATTGCCGCCGATCCCAACGTGACTTCTGCTGCCGACATCCCCGCCGAGTTCAAGCCCCTTGAAATCGTGTAGGTAAGGAACACACGGATCTGCTGGCACCCATCCACGCTCGTGGTACCATAGGTGCTGTTGTTGACGGGATGGAGAGGGGGGGGAAAGAGGGGGGTTGGGGGTGGTTTTCCTGGTGTTGATGTTGGATCGGACAGTGGGAGAGATGTGTGTTTCCGACTTTCTCTTCTTTGGATGTCAGGTAAATGGTCATTTCTTTCTTTATGCTTTCAATGTTGTTGAATAGCATTATCCGCTCCTTCACTGAAAGGGCTCTGGCGCCGGATCTCCCTTTTAGGATAAAAGAATGACAAGTGATCCACCAATCAAGACTCATTGCTTGTGATTTCCATATAAGTCGTCCCGGAATTTGCTCATATCAGGTGGTGGGTGCTCTTGGCGATGGTGTTCTCTGTCCCTAACAGTTGGCGACGTTGGGGTTGATTGATTTTGCTATTATGATTTGAACTCATAGGAAAAGCCGGTTTCTGATTTGTATTAGCATGGCTAGAACATCTGATCATACGACTGTCATGTAAGTCGTTCCGACTCGTAAGTGCAAAGCGAGAACACATGCGAAATGCTCATCAAGTCATCCGCTGAAGGTTCTGTTGAAGAAGCAACAAGACGTGGAGGGAGATACAAGTTTACAGTGTAAGTCGTTTGAAATGTCATCAAGTCGATTTCTGCAGCGTCTTTGTACGCGTTAGAAACACATTCATAGATACACAAAGTATCTTTTGGGGAAATGTCACAGACACAACACAACGTCATATTGGGGAACTAAATAAGTAATGAGGATGAGTAAAGTGAAGCAAATTGACCTGAGGTCAACAGTGGTCAACCATACCGAGTGGGGTCCGAGTGGCAATCAACATTCGAACGGTAGTATCAAGCCCTTTGCTGAGTTCATGTTGTATGCGTTCAGTCAGGTCTGAACAGAACCTCGGAGTCCAACGTACTAGAGGAAGGCAGCGAGACAAGGTTGAGGTGTCATCAAGGTATCTTGTGTGATCAATTGCTTTCTCAGCTTCTAATAGTTTTGACGCCTCTATTCCAGGCCCAACCCACGTCTACACCGCAATCAAGCCAGGTAGCCGTAATGTACATGATCATCATGCCTGGATTTCCCCTTTTACTTTTTGGTTTTGATTTCGTGACTCATATTCCCTTCCTCATCTAGTAAGGGCGATGTCGTCTATTCTGAGGATCATCTTCACCGTCTCCGCGGCCAACTCGATGGCGCTGGTGCTCACCAACAAAGGCTGCAGGACGTTCTCCTTGGAAATGTTGGTGTTAACACCGCCGGACTTGATACTGACACCCGCATTCCTGTCACCAAGCTCGTGTCTGTGACGAAGCTCGGTCACGACCTTGATACTGTTGAGACCGGCGTTCTCAGCCAAAGTGGTGGGAACAACCTCCAGAGCGTCGGCAAATGCCTTCCAGCAGATGGCCTCGGTACCCGTCAGCTCACGCGCACGCTTGGAAAGCTGGGACGCGATCTCGATCTCAGCGGCACCGCCGCCGGCAATCAAAGCCTTCTTCTTCACCAAGCAGCGAACAACGCAGTGGGCGTCGTGCAAACTGCGCTCGGCCTCATCGAGAATGAGGGAGTTGGCGCCGCGGACAACGACGGAGACGGTCTTGCCAGTTGCCTTGGCGCCGGTCACCTTGACCATGCGAGCTCCGTTAGACTGGACCTCCTCAACAAGATCGGCCGAGCCGAGCTTGTCCTCCGTGAATGAGTCGACGTCGGCAATCGGCTTGCAGCCGGTAGACTTGCAGATGAATTCGATCTCGTCGCGCTCGATATCCTTGACGGCAAGGATGCCAAGCTTGGCGAGGAAGTGCAGGGACAGGTCGTTGACAGCATCGCGAAGAATGGACTTCTGGATAAAGAGAACGTTGCACTTTGCCTTCTTGATCTTCTTGACCATGTTGAGAAGGTAGAGGCGCTCCTCCTTAACGATCTTGTCCATCTGTCTGTAGTCGTTCACTTGAATAGTGTTTTCCATCTGGATTGGTCAGCAACCGCGAAAGGGGTACTTGAAGGGTAACCTTACATCGGGCTTGGGAGGGCTGAGCTGGAATTGAATGAGACCAATTCTGGCCTTCTCGATTCTTGCGGGACCACCAGCACCCTTGAGAACAGGCTGCGTCAAGATCAAGCCATCCGAAAGCTCACTGTCCTCGATGGTTCCGCCAACCTTCTTGACGATTCTGATGTTCTTCAGATCGACGTTGTCTGCCGTCTTGAGGTCGATAGTCTTGACAACGGAGTTGACTGCCATGGGGCCGAGAATGTTGGAGTATTGCGACACAATCTTTGAGGAGAGCGATGTGTTGGCTGCCTGGAGCAGGGATGCTGTGTCGGTGAGGGAAATGGGTTGTGACATATCGTGGAGAACCTCGACGGCTGCGGCAGCAGCTCTCTGGAAAGCCTCTGAGATCACGGAAGGGTGGATTCCTTTTGACAGCAGTCTGTCGGCGGCGCCGAGCAAGCTACCGCAAATGACAACCACAGATGTTGTACCGTCTCCCGCCTCCACATCCTGTGCCGCCGAAAGGTTGACCAACATCTTTGCTGTCGGGTGCATGACGGACATGCTCTTCAACATTGTGTTGCCGTCGTTGGTAATGATGGTCTCGCCCTTTCCGCTTCGAATCATCTTGTCCATGCCGCGGGGGCCCAGAGAGGTTCGGATCGCATCGGCGACGGCTAGCAGTCAAGCCAGGTCAGTTAATGATTCGTGAAGCTCGTAGGCCTGTCGTCTTGCTCACCTCTGGCAGCAACAATGTTGGAAGAGCGGACGGCGACGGGCTTCTCCTTGTCCTGTAGGTAAATAATTAGCAATAGCTCACCTCCAGAAGCTTCGTCATGGGCGCGCAGTTCACACCTTGAAAGTAGCATTGCTAGAGCCTCCTCCGGCCGGGGCTGGTGCAGTTGTAGCCATTTTGACGAATCTAATTTGTGTTGTGCTTGTTATCGAGAACTGGATGTCGGGAAGACAAGCTAAACACGGGGTGCAAAGGTATCGGTATCGTCGTGGGCCTGTCCCGCTGCCGCCTTCTTTTGCGATCGCCCACTTTCTCTCAGGTAGCAACCCCCCAGCGGTGGGATATTTTTTAGCGGCCGCCAGGTTGTTCCTGCCCCGGTGCCTTCTACGCAAAGCCATCGGGTCTGTTTGCATTTTGCCCACACCGGGCCTAGCTCCACAGCAGCCTCGCATTTGTGGCCCGTGCTTTGGAGCTCAAGGCAACCTGGATTACGGAACCGTCTTCCATCACCACCTCAATCGACCCCAGCACCAGACTCACTGACGACGAACGCGACCGCTTCCTTGAAACCCCGTGAACCTACTTCGACAAAACCTACGAACCGAACTCCCCCAACACCACTCCAAGCAAATAATTTGGCAGTAGGACGTCCAGTCTTCATCCTACATCATGGTATGGGCCATTCGTGTCCACTCTGATCGATAGCAGTGTTAACTCGAGCATTAGCCTTCCGCTACCGGCCAGAACTGGGAGAAATACCAGAAGACCTACGCAGACGATGAAGTTGAAGAGAAGAAGATCACACCGTTGACTGATGAGTTCGTCACCCAGCCAGCTCAGAGCTGCGATTAGTTGCCGACTAACACTACCCAGAGATATCCAAGTGCTGAAGACGTACGGCGCCGCCCCGTATGGTGCTGCCATCAAGAAGCTCGAGCAACAGATCAAGGAAAAGCAAACGAGCGTAGACGAGAAGATTGGTGTCAAGGTAGCCACGCCCCTCGGTGGCTGATGCAACTAGGGCTGACTTGACTAGGAATCCGATACGGGTCTTGCCCCTCCTCACCTTTGGGACGTAGCAGCAGACCGGCAACGCATGTCGGAAGAACAGCCTCTTCAGGTCGCCCGGTGTACAAAGATCATCCCCGACGAAAAGGACGACTCCAAGAGCAAATATGTCATCAACGTCAAGCAGATTGCCAAGTTCGTCGTGCAGCTGGGCGAGAGAGTGAGCCCTACGGATATCGAGGAGGGTATGCGAGTCGGCGTCGATAGGAACAAGTACCAGATCCTCCTGCCGCTTCCACCCAAGATCGATGCAAGCGTTACGATGATGACGGTCGAGGAGAAGCCCGATGTTACATACGGAGACGTTGGTGGTTCAAAGGAGCAGGTTGAGAAGCTGCGCGAAGTCGTCGAGATGCCCCTTCTATCGCCAGAGCGGTTCGTCAACCTCGGTATCGACCCACCGAAGGGTGCTCTACTCTATGGACCCCCCGGTACCGGAAAGACCCTCTGCGCACGAGCTGTCGCCAACAGAACAGACGCTACCTTCATCCGAGTCATCGGCAGTGAGCTAGTCCAGAAGTATGTCGGTGAGGGTGCGAGAATGGTGCGCGAGCTTTTCGAGATGGCGCGGACGAAGAAAGCCTGCATTATCTTCTTTGACGAAATTGACGCCATTGGTGGTGCCCGCTTCGACGATGGTGCTGGTGGAGACAACGAGGTTCAGAGAACTATGCTGGAGCTCATCACCCAGCTGGACGGTTTCGACGCTCGTGGCAATATCAAGGTCATGTTTGCCACCAACAGGCCTTCCACTCTCGACCCCGCCCTGATGAGACCCGGTCGTATCGATCGTAAGATCGAGTTCTCCCTGCCCGACCTCGAGGGCCGCGCCAACATTTTGCGTATTCACGCCAAGAGCATGTCAGTCGAGCGGGACATTCGTTGGGAGCTCATCTCGCGTCTGTGCCCCAACGCTACGGGCGCCGAGCTTCGCAGTGTCTGCACAGAGGCTGGCATGTTCGCCATCCGCGCCCGGAGAAAGGTAGCGACGGAGAAAGACTTCCTCAGCGCCGTGGACAAGGTTATCAAGGCTAACCTCAAGTTCAACTCGACGGCCAGCTACATGCAATACAACTAAGGAGGAGGGGATCCAAAGGTTACGGACGAGACGGTGGGGTCATGGAGTTTCGTCATGTCCTTTTTTTTAAAAGGCTGTAAGAATAGGCAGGCTTCGGAATCGGGCAAGGTCTAGAGGGCGTGATACCTTTGAGAGAAAGGAGAAATAGATCATGCTTTTCTTGTGCCAGTCGGGTTTTCTGCCTCGAGAAGTGATTCACCGCGGGAAGCGATTTACAAGTGATTTTTACAAGCCTGGCCTTCTCTGCTTCCATATCTCGGCTTCAACTCCTTTTCCAGTGATGACGGTCAAACCTGTGGGCATGAGACGCACATGCAAAGCAGGGAAAAACGAGAAAACGAGAGCAGAATCCGTATTGCAATATTCCGAGCAACATTCATTTGGGAAGGAAAAGTGGGAGAGAAACAAACCGAATGGAGAACCCAAAGACACTGCACAGTTCTTGGCGTCAGCGTAGCAGATTGCCAGAGTTGTCCAGTAATGTGACCAACGGCCCGAGGAGCGAGATACTGCCTCATCATGGGAATGAATATGCAGAAGGAAACGCCTAGACATGAGGCTTGGCTTGACAGACTTGGTATTGTTGGCTGTATAATTACATTGAAAACTACAGCTAGATGAAGCTCTCTGGCCTCTCTCCAGCCCACCTGCCTTGATGACAAAGGTCGTAATACGTCGACCCCTTGATTTCGCGGTTTCCCTAATGATATCTTCCTCCCATGTGAAACAAAACCTCTCATGCTGCCTCAGCATTGCTCCAGATTTCCCCATTACCAAATGATATGCATGCCTTCATTAGCAGGGCCGTACGCTCAACAGGTCCTTCATGAGTGTTTTGACAATCAAAAAAAAAAAAGAAAAAAAACCTTGAACGCTATGATATGAAAAAAAAAAAAGAGAAATGCCACCGCTGGCTTCGAAGTCATTCAAACTGATTCTATACGTGACAGACAGCCCAGGCAAACAACGTCGCCCTCGGTGCCCTTCTCGATACAGCAGCGACTGCAGACCATCTGCCTATGACCGCCGCCCGTCCAACCGTCGTGTCGTGTGGCCTGACCGGTCCTCTTTGACTCCTCGTCTGCTCTTGATTGTCGTTGTCTGTCATCATCGACATCATCCATAGTACACGATCGTGAGAGGTCGACTCCGCCATGCTCTTCTTGCTCCTGTTGCGCGCTGTTGATGCCACCGTTGCTGCTCGGCCGTCCATCCTTCTCCCAGCCCTGGCACTCTCTAACGCAGACGTAACACGATCGCTGGCCACAACCCTGGCAGTCTGCAAATGAGTCGAGGTCTGATTTCTTGGTGGGGCGGCGATGGCAGATGTGGCAGGGGGCCAAGGATGAGGGCGTCTTGGGTCTGTTGCCAGCCGCGTCCGCTTGGTCTCGCGCCGCATGGGAGGTGGGGTGAGACTCTGTCGACGACCTGCTGCCCCGTCTTTGCTGCGGATCATGCTGTGGTGTAGGATCGCTATTCAAGCTACCCAGATCCACATGATCAATGTTGTCGTCGTGGAACACGCGCTGCCGTTTGGCTACAGGAAGTGGCGCTATCTTGCGAGGCAACGAGTCGAGGTTCTGGCGAGAGTCTTCGGGGACGATGGTGCTGGGGAAGCCATATTGGAACCTCATCAGGTCATTGTTACTGCTGGGGAAACGGGGGAAAATGCTTTGCTGTTGCTGCTGCTGTTGTTGAATCTGCTGCTGAATGGGCCTGCCTCCAAAAACGCCGTCAGCGTTCCAGTTGTTCGTCGCGGCCTGGTACTGGGCGAGCTTCTCGTGCAGGGGGCCTTGTAACTGCAATTCGTTGTTGGTGTTGGCGTCGTTGACGTCTCGTCTACGCTTCCTGCCGGACGCCATCAGCCGTGGATGCTCCTCGGCGATGGATGGCATTGGGCTCTGTTCGGTTCGGTTCGATTCGGGCTGGGGGGGTTGAGGATCGTCTGTAATGCTCGTGGACAGATGCAGAGGTTTTTCCTTGGTTGGAAGGAGGCAAGAAGCAAAGCGTTGGTGGTGGTTGGAGTCTTGCTCGGCGAGGTAATGTTCGCTGACAAGGTTCCTCCTAAGTTTCTCTAGTCGATAAGAAGAACCAAATGGAGAGGGGAAAATGGCGACGAAAAGAAAGCCGTTGAGGGTTTTCTTTTTATTCAAAGAGAGAGGAAGCGAGAGCACACAAGAAGAGGGAGGTCGTAATGACGAGCGTAAAACGATCCTTCCCACTCACTCTTCTTGAATCGGCAGCTCCTGCATAGAGGAGGGGAAAGGTGATTGCGGTGGTGGTGTTGCTACTGCAGTTAATTAGCTGCAGGCACATCCGTCCATGTGAGCAGGCTCTGGCCGGCAGGGAGGTGGCCAGGCTCGGCGCGGAGCTTTTGGGCCTGGCGGCAGTTGTCCAGTTGGGTGATAAGGTGGACACCGCCTGGCATGAGATCACAAACTGGTCAAGTCGGCTCGGGCTTTCTGTCAGCGCAGTCATCTCAGTGGGCTCAGCGCTTGATCCAACTGTTCGGAAAGCGCGCCGGCCGCTAGGAAATCGGTTATTCCCCTCCGTAAATTCCAGTCATTCCTGTCCTTTGAGGTTCAGGTTGCTGGAGGGAGCACCTTCAAGAGACCCACCAGATTCGTCCTCCCACCAATTGACAACCCCTGACTACCTTACCTGCCTATCCACTTAGGTGTCCCCGGCCTCTCCTCAAAGTTAGGTTGCTCAGAAACTGCTGGTCATCGACGACAAATGGCACTTAGAATGCCTGCAAAGTCACAGGACTTTGTAGCACAACAGGTAGGGGTCTAGGAAAACATGAGACGAAACATCGTTTCGACAATTCAATAAATTATGGATAACTTGAAAACAGGTATCTATTTGAATTGATCAGTGTCACTTTTTCGATTCATTTCACGACTGCATCTCAGCCGTTGATTCGCCGAAATGTTGTTGAAGACGTCGTTGTTCCCAGCTGCCCCTGGTTGCGAAGAGGATATGTTTGCCTGTACATGACTCCATACCGAAAGAGGTGCGTTTCCGTTGTTGGCTCGGAGCAGACTCACAGTCCTGCCTCGGACAAACTCGGCTTGTATTTTGTTGCATTGCACATGAATGAAAACATGAGCATACGAAACATTGCATTGTAATCTTGTCTTGTCATTATCAAGGAGTCAGGTATTGAAAAAGGACCATCTGATTTACACTCTATCGCTCCCCATATTGCTCCCAACGATGAATCTCGTCTCTGCCGCCTCCACTAACAAAGGAGCTGTTTTAGAGAGCCTAGTATAACATACACAGAGACAACCGAAATGTTGCCATGCTAGTTTAGTGGCGAACCTTGGTGTCCTTGGGAGGGTCGTAGGCGAGCTTTCTCGACTTGAGCCAGGCCCACTTGTACTTCTTGACCCAGACACTGAGGGCCCAGAGGGAGGCCGATACAACGAGAACCTTCATACCCATGCGCTTGCGATCGTCCATCTCGGGCTCAGCGGCCCAGTTGAGGAACTCGACAACGTCCTTGGCCATCTGCGAGGTGGAGGCGGGGGTGCCGTCCTCGTACTCGACGAGGTCCTCGTAAAGGACACGGGCCATGGCGATACCGGTACCGGGGAAGTAGGGGTTGAAGTTCATGCCGGGAGCGACGACGGCACCCGCGGGGGGCTCCTCGGGGTAACCGGTCAACAAGCTGAAGATGTAGTTGCAGCCACCGTGGCGGGCCTTGACGATCAAGCTCAGGTCGGGGGGGAGGGCACCGTTGTTGGCAAAACGGGCAGCCTCCTCGTTCTTGTAGGGGTCGGGCATGTAATCGGAAATCTTGCCGGGGCGCATCTCGATGTCGCCCTGCTCGTTGGGCTCACCGGGGTACTCGTTCTCCTCGGCCATGGCCTTGGCCTCGTCGACAGTCAAGACGGTACCGACGAGAGTTCGGTAGGGGACACGGCTGAGAGAGTGGCAAGAGGCGCAGACCTCACGGTAGACCTGGAAACCGCGGCGGAGACTGCATTTCAGTGTAAGCGTCATACATCCCGGATGGTCGGAAAAGTGGCGATGTGCTTACGCCTGGTGGTCGAAGGTCTTGAACCATTGCTCGTGAACCCAAGGGTAGTTGGTAGGGTGCAGACTGGAGATGATAATTTAGCTCAATGCTCGTTTGTTGTCGGTCGGCCCCGGTTTCATTGCCGATTATGCCTCAACCCCAGGGATTCGGCGGCATTCGAGCAATTGACACGCAGCGACCGTGAGCGGATATGCAAGACTCACCCCTCCTCAGCCGGTGCCGCAGCATTGGCGGAAGGTCCGTAGAGGTGGTAGTACCAGGCCATGGAGCCCAAGGCGAGAGACGTCGACGTGACGGCGGCGAGGTTCAGTCTAGAGGAAGCTTCGGCACCAGCGCCGCTGGATGTAGAGGCCGCACGCTGTATCAATCATTGTCAGCAATTTGCTCCGAGTTCAATGATGTCCGTCGATGACAATTGAGGCGGCTCGGGTGTGTTCGTTGGCGGTAGGTCGGATTGCCTCGGGACTTTCGACTCGTGATCAGCTCAGTGATTCTGCGTACCTTTGAAATCGTGACAGCGCCATTTGTGAATGTGCGCGCCGAGCGCAAGCAGGACCTTGCCAACATGATGGGCGAGCCGTATCCGCAGCTACAGAGACAGCCGCGAACAGAATGATGGGGCAATTGGTGGTTGGTCCTCTTGTGGCGGAGGTCGTTTCTATGGTACAGCAGTCGAGGCAGGAGAAAATCGCTTGAGGCAGTTTTCGAGTGCCTTAGGTATGGGACGTCTCTGATTGGCCGATGGGCACGGTCAATGACATCTTCCGTTCCGGCGACTTCTCGCTTCCTTCGTCTTACCCGTAGTTGCCCGGTTGCGCTCAATTGACCAGACGTATTTCCGATCGCCCGTATCACCCAACAGCTGGCGTCCGCCATCCCTCGGACTGAGAAATATAACCCCCATGATTGGCCTGACTTGGATGCAACTGCAACGATCTACTACATGCATCACAACACGACATTAGACGACAATTCGTGTTAATTCTACCAAAAAAGGAAAAGGAAAAAAATTCTCTCATCCATCTATAGACCGCGACAAAAATTCAAAAACACAGAAACAAAAAGAGAAGAACCAATTCGGAAAGCCTTGGCTGCATCACAGACTTCGAAAATGAGATGAACTTGCGGCAAACAGCTAGTAAGTTGGGTATCAGGTGGGTTTTATTCGACAAAACTACAAAACTTTTAAACCTTCGCCAAACCGAATGTACCTCCTGCAATCAATGGCAGGTATGCTATCGGTGTATGCATACTTTTTTTTTTAAAACCAAATGGACAGCCACGCCTTTCAGATGCGTACTGGATCGACTGCCTTTGCGAACATCAATCGACAATCAGCTACTTTGGTGTGGTCATTTCTGTTCAGGACTTCGCGAGGACCTCGCGGCGCTGCTTTACTGCGTCGGCCAACTGATCAAGGACAGATACGGTGTCGTCCCAGTGGATGCATGCGTCTGTGATGCTGACGCCGTACTTCAGGCCCTCCTTGCCCTCCTTCGGCACCTTTTGGTTGCCTGTCGAGAAATTAGCGTCTACTACTACATGCAAAACCTAGACAGGTACTCACCCTCATTGATGTTGCTCTCAATCATGACACCCATAATGCCAGTCTCGCCACCGGCAATCTGGCCGGCGAGGTCGGCAGCAACTTTGGGCTGGTTCTTGTGATTCTTCAAAGAGTTGCCATGGCTGCAATCGACCATTAGTCTTTGTGGAAGACCGGCCTTCTCCAGTGCAGCCTTCGCCTCTGCGATATTCTTGGCATCGTAGTTGGTGCCTCGAGTACCGCCTCTGAGAATCGTGAAGCAGTCCTCATTGCCCAGCGTACCGACAACGGCCACGACACCGGGTTTGGTAACAGAAAGGAAGTGGTGAGGATGCCTGACAGCGCCAATGGCATCAATCGAGACACCGAGCGAGCCGTCAGTGCCGTTCTTGAAGCCAACGGGGAAACTGAGACCACTTGCCAGCTCTCGGTGCAACTGGCTCTCGGTGGTCCTGGCGCCAACTGCGCCGACGGACAGCAGATCAGCAAGGAACTGGGGCGAGATGGTATCAAGCATCTCGCTGGCAATGGGCATGCCCTTGTCGGTGAGGTCAACGAAGAGTTGCCTGGAGAGGCGCAGGCCCTTGTTAATCTTGAAGCTGTTGTCGATATCCGGATCGTTGATGAGTCCCTTCCATCCAACTGTTGTGCGGGGCTTCTCAAGGTAGGAGCGCATCACGATGAGGAGCTCGTCCTTATGCTTCTCCTTTTCTTGCAACAACATATCGCAGTACTCGAGAGCAGCTTTGGGGTCGTGGATAGAGCATGGGCCGATGATGACCAGCAATCTTTCCTTCTTATCGGTGCCATTGACGATAGCGACGGATTCATCGCGACCCTCAATCACGGTTTGCTTCGACTTGGGTGTTTGGGCAATCTCGTGCTGGAGAAGATCGGGCGACGTCAGCGGGTTGTAGCCGCGAACTAACATGCCAATTAGCTTCGGATGGCCTCTGGGAAAGGATCGGTGCAGTGTTTACTTCTCCAATCTTCGCTCTCGGCCTTGTTGCCGACGTTCTTGTTCTCGATGAAGAAGCTCTGCGGTAGAGTGGTGAGTCAGAGGTGTATTCGCGCGCAATGGACCGGGGGTTTTGGTGAGAGACGACTTACAGACATGGTGGCAGCGAGGAAATTCAAAGGCAAGACGCAATTGGACGCAGAATGCTTAGTGAAGGGTGAACAAGTTTGCAAGCAACAAAAGTTGACGAGTGAAAATGTGCAATTGAAAGAGATAGACTTTTTTGGGAGTTGTCTCCTTCTGGATTTGTAGGCTGCGGTGTCCCAGGAGGGCAGCTTCGAGGACGGAATACCTTACATCAGAGCAAATGGGCGAAGACTCATTCGTCCCCTGCTCAGTGCCACCCCGGCCGGTACCTTAGTACCCCGCCGAAGACGGCCCAGAAAAAAGTTGAGCACCACATCAGCCAGGGCATCTCATGCAAGTTGCACCAAACTTGCCACCATCTCATTGACCAGTGACTGAGGTGCAGTGAGGGGTATCCTTGCCGCGCCTTTCTCGCTGAATTTGGCTGTGACGTACGTACCCCTGTGGACCTATCTACTATGTAGGTAGCTGGAGTCAGTGGCGCCACAAAATGGGTCTCACCGCCTGGAAAATGCCCGCAACAGCACCGAAGAACGGGCATTTGCAGACTGCAGTCAGTGTCAGTGCTACGTCGACTTGGGATGCCCTCAGCTGGCGACTCCCATCCAATCTGCTCCAACCTATCCGGGACGAACACTTGGAGCACATGGCACTTTAATTATAAAGACGCCCTGGTCTTATAAGTCATCTAACCACATCCAATCTACTCTTAGTACTCCAAAAATGCATTGGACATCACCGATGTCGCTTGGAACCCCAGATACTAGTCACACAATACGACAAGACATTACATCAAAGCCTAGATTGTCTTTTTCAGGGGCTTATAAGCCTCCTTTTCCATTTTCCCGTGGCCGTTGAAACGACCATAAACCCACTTCAAAAGACTCGTGCTTGCAGTCATCAGCACCGCCGAGAAGGTGAATAACCCCACACGCTGTACGGTGTTGAGAACGGCGAAAATAGGGTAAGGGTACCTGCAGCTAGTTAGCGGGCTAGAAACCTAGTCGAGGAGAGAGCATCATTCATACCATCCATTCCTGCTGAAGCACAGTTCAACCCAGCCCCAGTACAGGAAAGCAAAAATCATGCTAATTGCCATGGCCGAGTACGCGCGAATCGTCCATGGCGGGCTGAACAGGACGAGGTCGAGAGACAGGACGACAGCAGGGACCAGGTGGAATCCAACATCCGGTAGCCAGTGAAGCTCATACCCCTCAGGAATCAACAACCGCTTATCGATGGAGCGGATTCCCCAGTATAAGATGCTGATGAGCACCTCGAGCGGCGCTGCCGTGGTCGACAGAGCATTCTTCACAGCGAACAATGAAGGGCTTAGGGTGATGTCGGCCAGCAGTCCCGTCACAAACGTCACAAACGACAGGATCAGTCCGATGTTGGTGAGGTGCTGGTAATTCCCTCCGAAGCCCATGGAGATGTCATGAGTGAGTCCGTTCAGGAAGTTGAAGGATGCTAGGAACGAAACGATGCCGGTAACGTGCAGCAAGAGAGATGCTGTCCGGGAAGGCGATTGCAGCCGTTGCAGCTGATGTTTGGCCATCTTGTCTTGCCTTGACCTGAATTCTGACGAAGATGTCGTGTGTTCCGAAGTGGTGGTTTTGGTGTAGATTGATCTAAGAAGGGATGAGATGGCAGTTCAGCAATGAGACGAGCCCAAAGGAAAGGAATTGTTGAGGGATGGCGCGCAGGGAGAGGGATGCCCGAGGGGTTGGGTCGTCATTTGTCGTTGATGATTTGAGACGAAACTTTGTGAAGGAGGGGCAAGGAGCTTCTTTTTTCTCTATCCCCTTAAGAAAAAGCTTGCAGTCAACTAATCAGGGCGCTGAAATGATGCATCGTCAGGCTGACGACGGGACCGCGGCAACTTGTAATTATCCGGTGCCTTTGGAAGGCTTCGTCATGAGGTCACTGATGGATCCCGGCGGCGCGGTCCCCGTCCCTGATCGCACCCTACCAAGATGCACGCAGGCCCCCTAACCTGGAAGCCCCATCACAGCCCGCGGCATGTTTTGCCGGCCGCTAAAGTCAAACTAGGAACCCTCTGTGGGTCCAGCGCCAACAAGGCTACTTTACTTTGGCTGCCACTTCCCTGGTAAGTTGACCTGATTGGATCAATTGAGAGCTTCCTGCAAATCACCACAAGCTTCCTAGATTTCCATCTCAGCCTTACCACGCCTCTGGCAGACACACTCTCGGCCACCACACTCGCCGCAGCCGCAGCCGCCGCCATACTTTTGACCTTGATCATTGACAAGATGGCTGACGAGGACGCCAAGAACAACAAGCGAAGCCATGCGGACCTTGTCGCACAGGATGACGGTAAGCACACGCGACTCGGAACTCTGCTCTAGTGCTTCCCTCTGACCAAGGTTGGACTGACGGCGTGGGTAGACAGCTCCTCCGACGACGATATGGGCCCCCAGCTTCCCTCCCAAGCACCCAAGAAGAAGAAGCGCCGCGTTCTCCCATACGAAAAGCTGTACATCGCTGCGCTGCCCAAGTCGAGCCGGTATTCCAAATCTCTGATGCACAAGGAGCAGCTGTCTTTCGTGACAGTGACGCCTCTGACGGACTTTATCGTGACCTCATCAGTAGATGGTGTTGTCAAATTCTGGAAGAAGGTGGCCGAAGGCATAGAATTTGTCAAGGAGTTTAAGGCGCACGTTGACGAAATCAGGTCCGTCTCTGTCAGCCAAGACGGAAGAAGCTTCGCAACCGCTGGGTCAGACAAGACTGTCAAAATATTCGATGTCATCACGTTCGATCTCCTGGCGATGCTGAAGTTGAACTTTGTACCGAGTTGTCTTTGCTGGGTTCACAACCGAGGGGCTTCGCTGCCTCTACTTGCAGTCTCCGAAGAAACAAACTCCAACATCCACATTTTCGACGGAAGGGGAGAGAGGCAAGACCCGGTTCATACCATCAGGTCTCTGCACAGAAGCCCTGTATCGATCATGGCTTTCAACAGTGCCTATGACTGCGTGTTGTCTGCGGACGAGAAGGGCATGCTGGAGTATTGGCGACCGAGCGGTGACTACGAGAAGCCAGACAACGTGTTTGAGTTCAAGGCTTCCACAAATCTGTTCGACTTTAAAAAGGCAAAGTCAGTACCAACATCGATTACGGTTTCACCAACAGGCAAGCGGTTTGCGACTTTCTCCCAGCCAGACAGAAAAATCCGAATCTTCGACTTTGCCTCTGGAAAACTGTACCGCACATATGACGAATCTCTTCAGGTAATTGAGGATATGCAGCATGCTGGGTTGGCGCTGCAAAAGCTGGAATCCGTGGAATTCGGTCGCAGATTCGCCGTCGAGCGAGAGATTGACTCGGCTGCTTACAGAGACAAGGCAAACGTCATCTTCGACGAGTCTGGCAACTTCATTCTCTACGGCTCAATAGCCGGCATTAAAGTGCTAAACACCTACACTAATCAGATCATCAAGGTGTACGGCAAAGACGAAAACTTTAGAGCTGTCAACCTGGCGATATACCAAGGTCAACCGCAGAAGAAGGGCATTACTACAGTCGAGATGGGTGCTTCTGCCAATCCCCTGCTTCAGGAGTCCGAGTCCAGAGATCCCATCTTGATAACGACTGGAGTGAACAAGCAGCGGTTTTACATGTTTACCAATGACGAAGAAATCTCAAAGTCTGTGCGAGATGTCCAAAATGAGAAGCCTACTATGCTTGGCCACAAGAAGGCAGCAGAGGCCAAGAAGGCAGAGACTGGAACCGCCGCTGTAATCCACACCAACTATGGCGACATTCACATTCGTCTCTTCCCAGATGCGGCACCCAAGGCTGTCGAGAACTTCGTCACCCATTCAAAAAGCGGCTATTACAACAATACAATTTTTCACCGTGTTATCCGCAAGTTCATGATCCAAGGCGGAGATCCACTTGGTGACGGCACGGGTGGCGAGAGTATATGGGGAAAAGAATTCGCAGATGAATTCAGCAGTTTGAAGCACGACAAGCCGTACACAGTCAGCATGGCTAATGCAGGCCCGAACACCAATGGCAGCCAATTCTTTATCACAACGGAAAAGACGGTGAGTACAGTCTCTCAAGTGACCAGATGTAAAGCAGTCCTAACAGTTGCAAACAGCCTTGGCTGGACGGGAAGCATACAATTTTCGGGCGAGCAACCCAAGGGTTCGATGTTGTCCATAAGATCGAGAACGCGCGGACGTATAAGGAGAAGCCAGAGGAGGACATCAAGATTCTCAACATCGACATCATATAGCCCGTTCCGTCGAAAGACGCCAAGTAATGAAAGAGATGAGACCAAGCTACTCGAGACACCCCCACACAAGGGCACAAGTGAAATGGGACGGAAAAAGCAATTCGGGGATGCAGCATCCCCGCAAGCCTCGTCGCTGATACAGACAGGCTTCACGATGCAGCTGCAGATCGACTCGAGTCCACTCAAGTAAGTGAGGCTGTACTTTGTTCACGTGGACGCAAAAGGCCAGTATTGGGCCGCTTACGATCCCGCAATCGGCGGCGCTGCATCACCGCAACCCAATCTGGGCCCGATCTCGCCTGCCAGTCACCCCCGTACTTAAGGACGACGTTTGGGCGTAGCTCGTCTCCTGCGACGCGCGCAAGTCCGTTCTGCGAAGCGGGAAGGCCGACGTAGTTGCAACGCTCTCAACGTGCCTAGTCTACAACTCACCCTCGCCGTACATAGTGAAGACAGTGCGCTCAACCATTCCACAGATGGAGATTCCATAGACGCGGGCCCCCGGATTCCGTACCTGCGCTGCATGTTCGCGTAGCATGAACTAGCCAATCAGCCTGGTTCGACCCCGCCCCTTTCGGTTCGGCTCGTCCCTTTCTCGTTGCCAGGATTGAGGTTTCCGATCCAGCATGCCACGCCCAAAGAAGCCAGGGGCACCAGAGCCAAGGCGACGGAGCCGAAATGGCTGTTGGTGAGTTCACTATGCTCTGTAAAGACAGCTTATACAGCTTCCATTGATATCAGTCTTCTTACTGATTTCAACTGACTAACACGCCCGTAGGCCGTGCAAAGCTCGAAAGGTGAAATGTGGTGAAGAACACCCGACGTGTATTAAGTCCGTTTTATCTACAAACTAATGCCATGGCTTAGTAAAAGTTGTTTCAATGCGAGATTATGGTCAGTGCAGGGCTAACAACACATGAATAGTTGCCAACGAAGTGGCGAACCTTGCGATTACAGCGTACGACTGAACTGGGGCGGCCGTCGAACGAAGAGATCTCTTTCTCTAAGTACACTGACGGATACCACTCAGTCATCTGGAGAATCCCTTCAGTCACAACAATTGCCTTTCAATCATACGTTCGCTATCAACCCACCAAATCAGGGATCACAGCCGAAGCCTATGGCGAAACGCGTCCAGACCGCTCCTGTCAGTACCGAGACGGGGAAGAGAAAGCTTGAACAGCTAGAGACCCCGAACGAGTACTTAAGTCGATCTCAGAGTATTTCCACTCAAGCGACCCAGCAACAACATGGCAGTCCTCTTTCTCCGCCTCTTAGTATCACAAATCGTAATGCCCGAGGCTACTTGACGTCAAGTCTCTGTCGGATCGTTCCTGCAACCATAAACACTTCGCAGAGACTAGACAAGAGGTCGAATTCCTTAGTTCAGCCAAGCAACTCAGAAGTGTTCCGCCAGTACGGCCCTACATCTTCCCCAGTTTCTCTTATCGGGACCACTCCTCCCGCCTCTCTTCTTCGCCCTGATGCCATTTCAAAGCTAGTCGATCCCCCCTTGACACCCGTCTCGCTAGGGCTCAAATCTGACGATGAGACGAGATCACCAATTTTGAGTCTGCCCTCGCCAGCCTCCCCCGAGAATAGTCGACTATCCGTGGACTATCTGCTGACGAGTTCTCCTCGCCTTATCCATGGCGTGAACAAGGGAATGGTCCCCTCTTTTGACCCGCCACGATTCAACTCGGGGTCCAAGCAGGGGATGGCAGAAGAGGCCACATTCTATGGCTTCGATCTCGGTATTCCAGACGCTGACATTGCCCAGAATGATGACATGGGGGCCATATCCCAAACAGTGGCTTCTACAAGACATGTTGCGCGTACCCCTGTGTATACGTGTGGTGAACCATATCCCCAACACCCCGAACCCGGTCATAACGCCATGTCAGGGGTCGGGTACTACGGCCAGCCAATACCGATTTGGATACCACGAAACATTGGACCATTTCCTGCAAAGTGAGTCTCAACTAACTTGGACTGATTCAAGGCTAAATGCTAGAAGGCTTCGAGACAATCCCATGAATCTTCTTGTAAGTCAGAATTTGGATCTTCAGCTGCATCTTTTAATGAAACTGATGAATCCAACAAACAGTACTTTGTAAGCAGTCACGTCGTCTCCTTGCTTGCAGCCACGGAATAACGTTCAAACGGCAGCATCACTTTCTAAACCACACTGCGAAGGGTAAAGATTTCTAGAGATACTATTCTCAAGCCTGCTAACCCAGAAATAGTTCTCGTACCATATGACGACCCCAAATCCAACCCCTTTCGGACGATTTTGCCGCAAATGGCCGCTGGAAATGACCACCTGCTCAGCTTACTCCTAGCCTACTCGGGTAATTGGTCCCTCCGCGTATTGTTTCGCCCTGACCTGACGAGTTAGCCACAGCCGCCCACAGGTCAAGACTTCTCGGAAAGAAGGAGCCGCAGATGAGGATAGCACTCTGGGTGCAGGATATCTTCCCCGCCCTCCGGCATGCCCTCAACGATAGGGAGCAGATCATATCGAACACAAGCCTGGCCACCGCCATTATGCTCGCCTCGTTGGAAATTATCTCGCCCAGTGCGTTCGGGTACGATATACCATGGCAGCGGCACCTGAACCTGGCCCGGGACCTCATGTGGAGGCGGCTGGCCGACCTCCGCAGGATCGAGAACGGCCTACGGGAGGATGGCGCGTGTGCCTTTCTATGGAGTTGGTTCGCGTATTTAGATGTCCTGGGGAGCTTGAGCGGCGGGAGTCCCGACGAAGATTCATCGAGGTTCTGGTTCCTGGAGTACGCGGTACACAGCCCCGGCGACAGCCAGCATGAGATTGACTGCATCATGGGGTTCACCACGCGATGCGTCCAGATACTAGCCCAGATCGCGGAACTGGCGCGCCGCTGCGACGAGCAGCGGTTCGAGCTCAGCGGCCACCCACCACAGCTCGTCTGGTCTCCGAGCGCGGCTTGTCTCGAACGGGCTCAGCTGTTGGAGCAGGAGCTATTGTATAGCATGGCGCAGCCGTCACGACCGTGCAGACACATCAACCAGAGCCAGAGCGCCGAGGTTGAGGTCGAGGGATGGGACAACAGGGGCGAGGTTGTCCTCTTGAACGAGGCATTCCACTGGGCTGGGCTCGTGCACCTGCACAGGCGCGTCCTGGCCAAACCGCCGGATCACGAGGACGTCAAGGGGCCAGTAAGGAGGATCATTGCGTGTTTGGAGGGTATCAGGCCCGGCGGGTCGGCGGAGACGGGGTTTCTGTTTCCCATGTTCACGGCTGGCTGTAACGCGCTGGAGGGGGTCCAGAGGAGGAAGGTATTGGAGAGGTTTAGGAGCGTAGAGAGGAATGGGATGACGCAGGTACGTTGACTGTGTGTATCGTTGGCAAACTTGCTGGCGAAAAGCCATGAGTGGTGGTATTGAGCTGACTTGTTGTGAGAATAGGTACACAAGGCGAGAATGCTCATGGAAAATGTGTGGGTGACGGAGCAGCCGTGGGAGCCTTTTCTATGTACGGAATTTATTGGGTGATTTTTGGTCTCGTTTTGCGGATAGGGAAGAGACAGCAACCAGTATCGTTGTTTTCAGTGGAAAGGCATTTCTTTCTTGTCCACATATAAGGATGGCGTTAGATGGACATTCAAGGGCACATCAGAGAAGCATCGCATCGGTATCTGCATTTCATCTTAACGACGCTTACGAGACCTGATTAGAAATGGTGCTTTTACTTTGCGAGAAGGAAGCTCAGGCGGGATAAATATTAAGAGCCAGAAACAATACACGTGCTTGCCTTGATATCAAATTGCCTTTGAGGCGGAAGGATACCCTCCCCCCCAACAACAACAACAAGGACTTGCAAGATGAGAACTTTTGTTCGCATGTCTGGGGTTCAATGGGGAGGATGCCTGATGCTGTTAGTCTTCCTTCCCGGTTTTCCAGGCCAAGGGTGTCGGTGCCGAATCAAGAGACCATTTAACCAGACCGAGTAGTTTCTTTTTTCCCATCAAAAAGATTTTGAATCTAAATGGAACTCCTGGTCAGACGTTGTCTTGCTTTAATGGCAGCAACTTGCATGGCAAAAGCCACATCTTCACCGTCGCCGGCTTACATCGTTTAAACGTGTTATATTATTCCTCCATCACCATTTCCACAATAGTCAGAATATGTCCAAATGACTATAAAACTCTACCAGACGAGAAGGAAAGAGAATTCAAGAGTCTTACAATACATGGAAAAGTGAAAAACAAAGGAGGAAAAAAAGGGGAAAGAATTGTGCGTCAATCGCGGACGGGAATTGAGCCCGACGTGGCTGGTTCATGTTAGTTCAAATGTTCTTTGCGAGGTTGTTTTGGGTCACGGGCAATGGTGCTTACGGGTCGAACCCACAACCTTGAGATTAAGAGTCTCACGCTCTACCGATTGAGCTAGCCGGGCAGGCTTTTGAGGATTGGTGTATGTTGAGTACAGCGGAACGGTTGATACTGGGTTGGGATTTTGGTGGGTGGTGTTTGCGGATGGGATGGGGTCTCCGTCTCCGAGGGCATGGAGACCCTCCTAAACTGGGACCGTCGTCCCCGTCCCCTCCAGGTACTTGGGTTATTCAGTTGGCCATCCTCGGAGTAGCTTTTCACCACGACCTATAATCATGACTCGGGACAGAGGACTGGAGAAGCAAATGGCAGTCAAGCATGCAAGGAGCGAGAGAGAGTTTGCGCGCAAATTGTACAGTGTTTTGGGTTTAAATTACTGCTATGAACCAGCCAAAAATATGTCCCATCCCAAAAAAGTTCAACAAGGTCGAGTCTTTCCCTGTTCTTAATTCCTTTCCCAACGCCCAGAATGGTATATAAACTTGATTCCTGTCGATTTCGACAAAGAGAGGAAGAAATGGTTGGAGGAGGTGTTACGGTGAGATAAAAAAAAAAAGGCCAGCTCGGCTGAGTACAAAGAAAAAGGGATAAATAAAACTTGTTCCTTAGAAACACACTCTTGTTTTCGTTTCGACTTTCTTTCACTCGTCCTCATGATCATCACAGCGTCTTTCTTCAACCGCCCCCAGTTTATCTTGCTTGCCCAAAGGAGAACTGGTGTGGCGGCGGGCTCTTCACAGGCGCGTCGGCGTAGGCGCCGGGGATTGGCACGGCGTCGTAGACGGGCTCGTCCGCAGCCATGGGGGCGTGTTGCTGAGGCTGTCCCTGAGATGGCTGCTGCTGCTGCTGCTGCTGCTGGAAGGGGAATGCCGGGCCGGGTCCCTCGGGCGAAGTGGGCGTGTACGCCTCTTGTCCAGGCTTCGTTGCCGCGCGTGCCTTTGTCGGGGGCGCCTGGAGCTGGAAG
The DNA here is from genome assembly GCF_001831195.1 of Colletotrichum orchidophilum. Lineage (NCBI taxonomy): Eukaryota > Fungi > Ascomycota > Sordariomycetes > Glomerellales > Glomerellaceae > Colletotrichum > Colletotrichum orchidophilum. The sequence continues at coordinate 169,162 of NW_019173034.1, forward strand.
GTGGGCTTGGGCTTGTTGAAGCTGGACTCGGGCTCGACGAAGCGTGTGCCCGGCGTGAAGGGGGAGGCCCCCGCCTCCTCGATGCGGGACAGGCTCTCGAACGTCTTGTCCGGGTGTCGGGGAGAAAGGGCGTACTGGGAGTAGAGGCCGGGTGACTTGAGACCAGGTGACTTGAGGCCGGGGGTGTTGGGTGCCGACTGGGTGCGGAGCTGGGCCAGGTAGAGGTCGGAGCGGGCGCGGTCGCGCATATCCATGGACTTGTGGAGGCGGCGCTTGGTGTAGTAGCGGTAGAAGATGATGCTGTAGAGCAGAACGCAGATGACGTCGATGACGATCTCGATTACCATACAGATGAGGGCCCAGTTCTGGAGGCGGCAGATGAGGGCGTAGTCGACCTTATCGCTAAAGACCTCAGCGCGCTTGTTCTCCTTGCATGACCAACCCCACATGTCCTTTCCGCCGCCGTTATTTCGGCTCGTCTGGAAGATGCCGGCGGCGATGGCCCACATGACCATGGAAATGATGAACCAGCCGATGGCAAAGAGAGTGTAGTAAGTTGAGACCTTTTCGGCACGTTGATGTCCGCCGCGGCAGTAGGCGAGTAGGACGCCAATACAGACAGCAAGGGAGATTGAAGACACTGTGTACGTTGTTAGATAAGGAAGAGACTGACAATGCCGTGAACCCGTTGACTTACTGGTGATAACAAGGACCTGGGGCCAGACGGCGGTTCCTTCAGCCCATGATGGCAGACCGCTCTGGGCAGGGAGGCGTTTTGTAGCGTTGAAGATCTGGAAAGAGGCGGCAATCATAGAGATGATGATCAGACTGCAGCTAAAGCTGACGCCACGAAGAGCGAACTTTGCCATGCGGACGCGGGTCTTGATTTTCTACACAGTGAGAGTTAGCTTTATGTGGGCTCTGCTAGACCAAGAGCATACATACCAAGTCGCGTGCTTGTTCCTTGTCGGTCGCCGCTTCACGCTTCTCCAAGATATCCTCCTCGCGGAAAGTCGGGCTGAGCGGGTTCTCGACAATCTTCCTTGCGGGTGTCCCGGGCACCCTCATGGCGCTCTTGAGCGGTGATCTTGGAGTCATGGGGACGGCGACGGACTCGCGGTTGCCGCCGCTGTTGTTGATGTACCCGAACCCGATATCCCCGGGTTGGGACTGAGGCACTTCAGACCTCACAGGGTCGGCGAACGGTGACCGTACGCCGTCGACGGGAGAGTGAACTGATGTGGCCTCTGCGAAGCGAGGAGTGCGAGGGGGCTTGAGTGATGAGTCTGAGGAGGACGAATCTGTGGATGCTGATCTAGCCGGGGCGAGGTTGAGAGCGGCAGGCCGCCTTCTGTCTTCTGGCAAAAGTTGTTAGCATACAGTGTTGAATGACATTACTAGGCTCGGGTAAAAACACACCTTGGAAAGCCATGGCTATGCTTTGTAACTGTGTTCCGGACAACGAAAGGTGGCAGCAAGAGAAGAGTGTCTAGTATATAGGAAAGGCACTCTTAGACTTGGGGTCGCAGACAGGAAGACCGACTCCGGGACATGCAACAGATTTCGGTGATCAAAGCAAGAATGAAGCAGGATAGGAATCAGATTTCGGAGAGACCAGCTGTCGGAAGGGAGAACAAGAGGTCCTACGACTCGGTCACTCGGGGGAGCAGGCAGTTTTGAATTGGCGCCGGCAACAGATGAGGGACCCCAAGGCAGAGGCCCTCTCACTGCATTACTGCATGGGGGCGGGCAGATCAGCAAGGTGTAAGTGGGACGAAACGGAATGGGAGAATTCCTACATGTAGCGTGGGAGGGTAGGATGGCGCGAAGGTGAGCAGGGCTCTGATAGGTGAGAGGCCGAGGTTCCAGGCCGGCGATTCGGCCGTGATGGAAATAGACGCCCACGAGAGTGGACGGGGTGGCGCCGAGCTTTGGTTGGCTCTGTGCTTCGACAGTCTGTCCTTCAAAGTCGCCTGTTCCTAGCTTGCGGATCACTGATCCGAGCGGAGACTTGTGATAGTGAGTTTCTTGTTGTATGAGACGGCGGTTACTGGATATATCGGGAAATGATCAAGTATGATGAATGGCAGAGACGGATTTCGTATTCAAGAGCGAAGATGGAGGAGGGCGGAGGAGACAAAGATACTGCGAGGAGAAGATTTGTCAAGCCAAGAGTTGCGCGCATTTCTCAACACCCAGACAAATATAAAATATTGAAAGCAACCCCAAATAGGCATCCTGAGAGAGGGGAGGAGAGGGAGATAGATAGATAGAGATGGAGAGAGAGAGAGAGACAAGGACTCGGAGCTTACACACTCGTTCATCCCCCGGAGTGACCAGGCCGCCTCCTCAATATGCCGGCCTTCCCAGCTTACAGACGGAATACCTCCCTCTCTGCTGACCCTCCTCACCTCGACAAAGGCTCACGGAGCTTGGCGGCATCTGTCGTAGCATCCGCATGGTTGGACGATGCACATAAGGTCCGTGATTGGACATGGCTGTCCAAACTGAGAGGAGGCAGGTGAAGTAGCAACGGGAGGACAAAGATGTGGTTGGACGGAAGTTTTGAAAGAGGAGAGGCTTGCGGCCACCCTTGCTCATGGTCCTGATCAACCACCGGCGCCAAATCCTCTCAAATCGACATTCGAACCCTTGCTGCCGCCCGCCTTCCCTGTCGGACAACTGCAGGTGTGATAGGCTCAGGAGGTGCAGCCGCCTCCGGATGCCGCATGCTTGCACGTTGGCGCAACGGCTTGCGACCAATCAACGGTCAAAAGTGCGTGATAGACGTACAGCCATATGCAGACTGGGCGGTAAGCAGAAGTTGGGGGAGGAGTGGGTGAATGGGCAAACACAAGGGCTCCTTGGGGTTGGAGGTGGCATGGCGTGGCCCTGCCATTTTTTGGTGTAAGCATTTTTTGCTCAAGTCACCCCAGTCTTTTAGTTGTTGGTTTCTTTCCTTTCTTTCTTGCGCCTGACACTGACAGGGAGTCGGACCATGAGCTTGATTTTTGACTTCTGTCTGGCGTGGTCAACGACTGCGGGCGCTAATGAATTCCAGGTGGGTCTTTGAACTGCCTAGGTAGTGTCTTTGCTCGCTCTTGATTTATCGTGAGGGTGATTCAGATGTCGAGTGATGGAGCAGGCAGGCTCGGCTGTACGTTGCTCGTTTTGTGATCAAGGTGTAGTAACACTGTTCGACCCCCCTTCGCTGTCACCGGGTCCAAAATCTCACGTTGGCCATGTTCAGTTGAGCAACCGAGAACCGCATGAGTGGCTCGTAGATCCGTAAGCTTGACGGGAACACTGGGACACAAGCAGGATGTGAGCTTGCTAAGCCTGGTTGTGCAATTGAGAGAGGGACTGCCGTGGGATTTGAGATGCGGCGGCCAAGCAGAAGCAAAGCTGGGTTAGGGTGCTTTCATCTTGATGACCATCTTGTTGAGTTCCATTTTAAGAGAGCTGTAAGCTCCGTCAGCGATCGTCCTTTTTGTGCAGGTGGATAGTGTAAATGGTGAAAATGGTGTAAGAACTTGACGGATAATTAGGGAACATCAAACTAAGGCATGGCCCGTGTGCCGTTGCTTCCCTCTGCTCGTCTGAATCAAGCGAGAGTCGAGTTTGTTATCCGTCCTGCCATCTTTTTAACCCTCCATCACAGAGTCACAGATTACAGTCCAGATTAACCCGCAGTCAGAGGCCTATTTTTAGGTGGTGTAGCCAATCAGCCCAGCAGTGGCAACGAGGTGGGTTACCTTCCCTTACTCTGCCCAGCCTATTTTTACCCAACTTCGATGAGCAAGCCGTGACTTGGTGAATATGACCGCCGGCCGGGCATTTCAATCCTTTGCGGCTACGGTAAGCCATATGGCGGATCTTGAGTCCCGGATGACGGTGTGCGGGATGGTATCGGTACTATTAGTATGGCCGACTACATAGAACTCTTCGAGAAGTTGCCTTGCTCAACATAAGATAGTCCGGCTCAATGATCTGGAAATACTAGAATGGGCACGACATTGAAAGCTTCCTTTTCTAAAAGTGCTTCATCTCAGCCGATAGTTCTAATGTCCGTTCCCGGTAGCAACAACATGATCCATTTCTCTATGAATCGTCCTAAGTGATGGCCAGTAGACTAACTGTCTCTGTCATGTGATCTTGCGAACCTCTCAAGACAGACAACTACCTCCGCGACTCACTTTGCGTCAAGTCTCCAATTCTCAACATGACAAGAAACCTTGAAGCACGATCGAAATTTGGGACAACATTTGTAATAGCCCTCTATTGACTCTGCAAGCACCAGTCTGTCAGTTGCAGTAACGCATTGGGAAATCTAATTTGGTATACCTTGGTAGGCTAAATAGGTATACCAAATTCATAATTTGATGCGATTGAGAGCCAATTATTTTGGGTTGGTTAGAGAATTGATTCAAGAAGGCATGTTTGTATGTCACAGGGCCGTGAAGCTGTGTACTTAGTTGAGTGATGCCGTCGCCAGAGTCGTTCTCCGACACAATCCTAGACAATCCTAGGAAGGTATCCGTAGCTAACTTACCTTAGGTAAGGTAAGGTAAGGTACCTTTGCCTTACTCTCTGCAACTCACAGGGCAGTCACCGTGGCAGGGTTTAGCGGGCAAAAGGTTCGGCGGGGCACTTATCAGCTTATCAGTCCAGAAGGGGTTAGCGTCAACTTTGACCACAGAATTCGAATCGACCCTCAGCGAGGTAAATTCCAGGTTGTTACTCATCGGAAGCAAATTTCGCGGATCAACTTCGACGTCACGAAACCCACGAACTGAGGCCCCATCCTCCTCTCCGGTACCGTCGAATACCTGCACCTAATTACCTACTCAGTCGTCAGGCGATCTAACCTCGAAAAAGAGTCCGACGCCCCTAGACCGGTCACAAGTCATCGTAGACGAATTTACCCCGCCATCCACCCAACCCGTTGCGACAATGTCTGCCAACGGCGATAACAAGTACGACGACATCGAGTCGGAGTCCGACTCTGGCGACTCCGTGGAGGAGCAAACCGAGCTCAACGAGGAGAAGACCCTCAAGCCGGCCCTCAAGAAGTCGTCCAACCCTGTCACCGCCGACACCACAGTCCAGCGCCCTGTTCTGCCCCCGCAAACCGATCCCAAGGACCTCGACGTCAAGACCCTCACCCCCCTCACCCCCGAGATTATTGCTCGTCAAGCAACAATCAACATCGGCACCATCGGCCATGTCGCCCACGGAAAGTCCACCGTCGTCAAGGCTATCTCCGGCGTCCAGACCGTTCGTTTCAAGAACGAGCTGATCCGTAACATCACCATCAAGCTTGGTTACGCCAACGCAAAGATCTACCAGTGCGACAACCAGGAGTGCCCTCGGCCGGGATGCTTCAGGAGTTACAAGAGTGAGAAGGAGGTCGACCCGCCTTGCGAGCGTGAGGGCTGCAGCGGCACCTACAGACTATTGCGCCACGTTTCGTGAGTAGCTGAAGCTCAGAGAGAGCTTGTCCCGGAACCGTGAACCGCAAGGCTAACACACAACTCCACTTAGCTTCGTCGACTGCCCCGGTCACGACATTCTCATGAGCACCATGTTGTCAGGTGCCGCCGTCATGGACGCCGCCCTGCTGCTTATCGCCGGCAACGAAACCTGCCCCCAACCCCAGACCTCTGAGCACTTGGCTGCCATTGAGATTATGAAGCTGGATAAGATCATTATCTTGCAGAACAAGGTCGATCTTATGCGCGAGGAGGCCGCCCAGCAACACTACCAGTCCATCCTGAAGTTCATCAGAGGTACCGTTGCCGGAAAGTCTCCCGTCATCCCCATCTCTGCTCAGCTTAAGTTCAACATCGATGCCGTCAACGAGGCTATCGTCAACACCATCCCCGTACCCCCTCGTGACTTCACCCAGGACCCCCACATGATCGTCATTCGATCCTTCGACGTCAACAAGCCCGGTGCCGAGATTGACGACCTCAAGGGAGGTGTCGCCGGTGGCTCCATTCTGCACGGTGTCCTCAAGCTCGGCGACGAGATCGAGATCCGTCCCGGTATCGTCACGAGAGACGACAAGGGCGCCCTCAAGTGCACCCCCATCTTCAGCAGAATCGTTTCCCTCAACTCCGAGTTCAACGATCTCAAGTACGCCGTTCCCGGCGGCCTCATCGGTGTCGGCACCCGCATCGACCCTACCCTCTGCAGAGCCGATCGTCTCGTCGGTTTCGTCCTGGGTCTCAAGGGCCGCCTGCCCGAGATCTACAGCGAAATCGAAGTCAACTTCTACCTCCTGCGTCGTCTCCTGGGTGTCCGGACCGCCGACGGCAAGCAGGCCAAGGTCGCCAAGCTCACCAAGAACGAGGTCATCATGGTCAACATTGGTTCCACGTCCACCGGTGCCAAGGTTGCCGCCATCAAGAACGATGCCGCCAAGCTTGTTCTCACCTCCCCTGCCTGCACGAACATTGGCGAGAAGGTCGCTCTGTCCCGTCGTATTGAGAAGCATTGGCGTCTGATTGGTTGGGCCACCATCGCTGCGTAAGTTTACCTTCCTCTTCTAAATATGTAATTGAGTTGCAATAAGCTAACGTTTCTACAGCGGTGTCACTCTCGAGCCCAGCTCGTCTTAAATCGACGACTGTCCATACAAATCAAAAAAACAAAGTCTCAAAAGCCCATTCTTCAGCATCACAGGAGTCTAAAAAGAATCAGTCAGTCTGGTAGAGCCGAACGGGGAGTCGGGAGAAGAGGCGCGGATCCAGCAATTTTTGAGTACCAGGCGGGTAATGAATGCACATGACGAGGTTACCAACCACCGCGTAAATTCCAATGGCCACAGGAGACAGAGAGAGAGAGAGAGAGAGAGACTAGGAATTCGCGAGATTCAAGGGTCCATTTGGCGGCAGAGATTCGCAGGGAAAAGAAAAACACGCACAACGAAAGCTAGACGGTGTATGCTGGTAGATAGGCCTGGACAATGAATGAGCCCCTTCTTTTCTATTATTTATTTCCTGACCTTGCGTGCGTGCTTGACCAGGTTTTCTATCACGCCTTCAAAGGCCTCTCTGTCGCCTATCTTTTCGTCTGTCTTCTTGGTCCAGTACTCGAGCACCTCCTTAGCCGTGCCCTCCATCGCCTTCAGTCTGTCTACGTGCGCCTTGAGCTCCTCGTCTGTCATGCCGTTCAGGGCCTCGTCCGTCGTCGTGCAGAGCTGCTTGGCCGATACGAGATCCAAGTCCGGCACCGGCGGCGGTCCCTTCTTCTTGGAGGACGCAGTCGGCTTCCCTTTTGAGTCGATAGAGGTCGACGAGGCGTTGGCCTCGGCCCGCAGCCGCGAAACGGACCGAGAATCTGATGATGTCCGCGGTGAGCCGGAGGGCACTTGTAATGAAGGCAGCACAAGCTTCTTCTGCTTGGAGGCTGGGAGAATTTCGTCCAGATCAACCGGCACGCCTAGAGAGACCAGGAAGAGACGGCGGATTCGTGAGCGGATCCAATCTGGCGGAGCCAGGGGTGGGGGCGCGACCAGCTGTGACCACAAAGACGCACTGCGTGGTGTGAGGAAGATGGGATTTTCTTTCGTCAACGGCGGCGGGGAGTCGACGTCCAGGCTTTCTGGTGGAAAGAGGGTGTTAAGGTATGGGTCGACAGCTTGAAGAACGTCTTCGCCGTCTAAGCCGTCGAAATCTGGTATGGCCTGGATCGATGTATTAGAACAGCCTAATCAGCTTCTGGAAGTGTAAGGTACTTACGAAAGGCAGTGATGGTACTTGTGGTAAGCTCGGCGCGGGAGTTGGCACGGGAGCTTGGAACTCGGGTTCTTGGAAGCCTTCTTCAAAATCGTCAAAGTCGCCGTCGGCTTCTGCACCATCCTCAAAGTCGTCGAAATCGTCACCAAAGTCATCTTCATCCTCATCACCACCTTCAGCGCCATCGACGTCATCGTCATCGTTATCTGCTGCATCGGGAGGCGGCGCGAGACCGGCGCTGGACGGAACAGATGAGAGAGCTGTCTTGGAGGGCTTCCGCTTCATGCGAGGCGAACTTGGTGGTGATAGCGCAGTTGATACAGGGGGAAGATCTACGAAAAATGACGCCAGGTCAACAACAAAATGCTCTTTGAATTTCAGGGATCTCTACATCGTACCGGAACTGCCACCCTTCTCAGTCTCGCCGTCTGGCTTGACAACCAAGTCGGCTGCGGCATCTGCCTGGCGCTTCTCCAAGAACTCCTCTGAGTGCAGCCCTGATGAGCCCGGGGCCTCCACGACGACAGTCTTAGGGATGACTGGCGACTTTGGCGCACCGTCTGCGGTAGAAGAGGCCTCGCTGCTGCTCTTTTCCTGGATAGCAATTTCATCCGGCTCAGCATCACCCTCCCTCAAGCGGTACGCTTCTGTTCCAGGAACCTCGCCGTACGAAGGCTCGTCGTCAACTTTCTCTACGCGGGTTTTGGGAATCGGCGACGTTCCGGGACTGAGGGGGGCAGATTGCGCATCGGAGAAGTGGTCTTCTGAGTCGGAGGCGTTGGCTGCAGATTGTCAGACAAATGGCTGCACGATCATCAAGGGAGACATTGACAAGGGGGCCTTACCCAGATCGTGTGCGCCGGGGTCGCTAGTTCCAGACCGTCTCGGTGGTGAAAGGGCCTCTTCGTCTGACATGATGCTGTTGGGAGCCCAATTGAGAGCTGTAGGAATAATAGGGTAATGTTTCTTGAGGCTACGACCAGCTGAAGCAGCTTAGGGAGTTATCGATGGTGGGAGGGAATAGGAGTGGGCAGTGGTGGAGGGGGTGCCTGTCGATTAGCGGATACGTAATTGTGTGGGCCGAGTAATAGCAAGAAAGATATCCCCAACTCGATGTTTTGGAGTAGCAGTAATTTCTAATGATTAAGTTGAGGCAAGACTGGCCGGTACAAAGACGACCGGGAAAAGCGACTTTTCAGGCTCTTGGGCTGAGTGGCACAAGAAGCAGGCTCGCAGACAGCAACAAGCACCTCTGCAGCTCCTACCTACTATTGTAGACTCGCCCGCCAAGCATCACGTGGGGCACACCCCGGTTATTTCCGCGCTAGCACTTGATAGGCAACCTGTCCCTGGTCTTGGACAGGTGCAGCGCGCCAGTCGCGTGGAGGCAGGCCTCAGAGGCTGGAGCATCACAAAAAAAAAAGCTGCCAACCATCAACACCACCTGCAGCTTCCCCCGACAATCGATAGCAACACACGTCGCGACGAGTCAGCGCAATCCTCCAGACAAATTCGATTGCTTCATCGACGACGAACAGAGATTTAGGGGTCGATTCGCACCTCAATGCGACGGCACTGAACTGCACGACATACGACTTCTCGGACACCAGCTTGTTGCAGCTCGCACATAGCTTCCGAGACTCCGCCAGGCTTCATCTCGACAGACCCCGATCGAAATACGGACCTTCGACACAATGTCCTTTAGCTTCGGTAACACATCTACGCCGACGTCGAACAGCGGCTCGACACCGGGGACCTCTGCGCCCGCATCTGGAGGTCTCTTCGGCGGCGGCGCTACCTCCAGCGGCACTCCCAGCTTTTCTTTCGGTAACCTAGGATCTGGAGGAGCAGCAGCTGGATCGAGCACCAGCACACCGGCTTCGGGTGGAGGGCTGTTTGGACAGAACACTGCACAGAAACCAGCCGGCGGCCTCTTTGGCGGTGGTACACCGGCCGCTTCTGCGGGAACACCTGGATCGGCTGGTGGTCTCTTTGGAGCCAATCCTGCTGCCGCTGCGTCTTCGACTCCCGCCTCTGGTGGTCTATTTGGAGGGGGCGCCGCTGCCTCTACGCCTAGCACATCCGCGCCCGCTTCTGGAGGTCTCTTTGGTGGCGCCGCCGCTGCCGCCTCGACCGGCACGCCTGCCGCATCGTCAGGAGGCCTTTTCGGAGGAAATACGGCGTCAAAGCCGGCGTCTGGAGGTCTTTTCGGCGGCGGAAGCACCGCAAGCCCTGCTCCTGCCGGAGGCTTGTTCGGTCAGAATGCTACTGCAAGCTCGTCAACCACACCCGCTCCTGCTGTAGGTGGAGGCTTGTTTGGCAACAAGGCCGCCTCAAGCACACCCGCTGCCGGTGCTCCAGCAACCCAGGCCACTCCCGCGAAGCCTATGTTCTCTCTAGGAGGATCAACGACACCAGCCGGAGCTCCGCCAGCGGACAAGAAACCGGCTACAGGGGGCCTGTTCGGCGGTGCCGCGGTGTCTGGATCCGCTGCTCCGTCTCCCTTCGGTGCCGCGGCCGGGTCCGCACAGCCCACGGCTGCCTCCACAGCCCAACCTGCCGCCAGCGGTGGCTTTTTCGGTGGTGCGGCTCAGTCGAAGGTCGCATCCACGGCGCAGCCGGCTGGTTCTGGTGGTCTTTTCGGCGGACAGGCGCAACAGCAACCGGCAGCCGCCGGTGGTCTCTTTGGAGGCCAGAAACCGGCCAGCGCTGCCGCTCCTATCTCTGGTGGTCTCTTTGGTCAAGCTGCTGCCACCACTACCTCAGCACAGCCGGCTGCAACTCCCGCTGCAGCTCCCGCCGCTGGTGGTGCGTCGTCACTCTTTGGCGGCGCGAAGCCTGCCACTCCCACCACCTCAACACCAGCTGCGGCATCTGCGGGCGGCTTGTTTGGCGGCAACACATCTTCGACGCCGGCCCCTGCGACGACACAGGCCGGCTCAAGTGCAGGAGGTCTCTTTGGCGGCGCAAAGCCTGCTGCGCCTTCAGCCTCTACTCCTACGACCACAGCGGCACCGTCATCACTGTTTGGCGGTGCGGCTGCTGCAACACCGGCGAGCAAGCCTGCGAGCGGAGGACTTTTTGGAAACACTCCTGCCGCTGGCGCCTCTCAGTCAGCATCTACCCCGGCGGCGACAGCGACAGCGACCACCGCCGCTACAGCAGCTGCGGTGCCCAGCACGACTGCATCGGTTGGTGGTCTATTTGGGGCCAAGGCATCTACACCGGCTGCTGGAACAGCAGCTCAGAACAGCACCACGCCTGCCACCACATCTGCCGCAACCGGCAATTCAAATACCCTCGCTGCCTCCACCACAGGCCCTACATCCCAGCTTCCTCGCCTGAAGAACAAGTCCATGGATGACATCATCACACGATGGGCCTCAGACTTGTCCAAGTACCAAAAGGATTTCAAACATTACGCCAACCAGGTCGCCGACTGGGACCTGGGCCTGGTCGACAACGGCGAGAAGATTCAGAAGCTCTACCTCAACACTTTCGAGGCCGAGAAGGCGAGTCACGAAATTGAGCGTCAGCTCCAAGCTGTCGAGAGCCAGCAGGACGAGCTCGAGGACTGGCTGAATCGCTACGAGTCCGATGTCAAGGAGATGTTCTCGCGCCAGATGGGACAGGGCGAGACCCTGGCTGGACCCGACCAAGAGCGCGAGCGGACGTACAAGCTCGCCGAGAAGCTCACGCAGAATCTCGACGAGAAGAGCAGGGACCTGTCAAAGATGGTCAAGGAAATCAATGACATCTCTGGTACTCTCAGCAAGGGCACGAAGCCTGAGGATCCCGTAAGTGATGTTGATTCAGCCGAAGTTGTACCTGCAAGGTTTGCTAACGTACCTCGGCCCGCAGTTGAGTCAGATTGTCCGCGTTCTCAACGGGCACCTCGGCCAGCTCCAGTGGATCGACTCCAACGCTGCGTCTCTGCAGGCCAAGGTCTCGTCCGCGCAGAAGGCGAACAACAACCTCGGCAACCAATACGGAGGGCCGGAGAACGACGCCGCAGAGAGCTTTTACCGATCTTACATGGGCCGGCGTTGATTAGGATTTGGGGAGAGCATGGGGCAACAAGTTCCTGGAGAGTTTGTGTGTTTTGGTAGCATAAGTTACGAGAGATCGGGTTGGGAATCGACATGAAGACTTTGGGAATGTGAGGTCATTAATCGCTCAAGCTGAGGTAGACTTTCGAACAAAATGGGGTCGCTTCGCTATCGAGTTGGATGGTTTCGGCACCGCAGAGAGTGCATTACCACAATTACGTTGTACAACAACCCAGACTTTATGGGTGAATACCAGGTGTTATTTTGGTTTTACATGAGAAAACTTTGAAGTCCGACATTTACTCGCGTTGCTGCGGGTTGTTGCTGCACCCCGGCTTCTGCGGATCTCAGTCTTCTTGCCTTTCAGATTTGGTATATCGTCTGGATTCCCCAGCCCCGCCCTCCATTGGTATTATCGCCTGGAAATTTTCTGAAACGCGGGAGTGCATTCTTTTCCTTAGTTGTGCTCGCCACCCTGGTTCTTGGTGATCTCGTCACTGTTTGAGGTTGAATTAGCAAAGGCTGAAAAGAGCGCAGGAAGTGAAAAGACGGAATCAAAAAGTAGAGGGTGCAATGGAATTGGGTGAACAGGGCGCGCGGGTGGGAAAGGTCGACGAACATGTGATCAGACAGCTGCTGGAGGTGGGCCTGCTGCTCGCTGAGCTTCTTCTTGAGTTCGAGGAGCTTCTCCTTCTCGCGCTGGCGGATGGCGTAGTCCTCGCTGGCCTTTTCGCGCTTCTGGAAGGCATCACTTCATTTCTTGTCAGCTTATTATTGATCTCGTCGTTGCTGAGTGCAGCTTTTCCAATACCATGCGCACTGGGCCTAGAACGACTGGTTGCGTGGAAAGAGAGAGACTTACCCGCCTCCGTACTTGGAGGGAGCTCCAGTGTCGCCCTCGCTCATGGTGCGAGCAGTGGTGCTGAAGCAAGCTCTCGAGGCAAGAGTCAGGGGTCGGGCCGCGGCCTTGGTAGCAGCGATGCGCATCATTTTGAAAAGATTGGTAGAGGGTCTCGAAGAGGTAACGCAGGATCAATTGGAGGTTTTTGTTTTTGTTGTGAAGCAAGTTGGCCGATGACGATGGTGCAAGTTGGACGGGTTTTGTGATAGGTTGGATTGTGGGGATTAGGTGGTGGTAGGTGCTGGATGATGCCTGGAATAGCTCCTGCTGGGGAAGGGAATGCTCCTCGAGAGCTCATTGGACAAAGGGGGGATGATCTGATCCTTTCACACTAGACTTTCGGAGGAGGGAGCTTTTGCTTACTCCGGTCGCCCTTCTTCACCCGAGTATGGGGGTACGGGAATGTGATACGTCATACCCGGCGTGAGCGAGGTATATCATTAACATCGACGGCCGGCATTTCTCGGCTTCGATGGGTTATCAACTAAACGGTACAACGGGTTTGTTTTTCCTCAGGAGACTGGGCGGCGGTCACCTGCTTGCGGCCAACCAAAGCTGGTTCAGGGTCATGTTCGCGATGTTGACGATTCGAAGAAGGCGATGTAATTCCCTACATACCGTGGAACAGGTACGGAGCCTCCACATAATTCCGTGCCGATCGACACGCGATACCATGCTTCCAGACCTAAGTCATCGTTGAATATGATCGATGCCATTTTGGGGATTGAACTGCGAAAGCTGGTCTGCTTCTGTGAAGAGTCGCACTGCTGCGTACGGTGCTCTTCCTGGTGATACCGAGGCGTTGCCCCGAGAAGACTCGTGCATAAGATGGGACTCGCATATCTCCATCCCGATGATTCTCGTAGTCCACTGTGGGTTGCATTCCCCAGGCAAGCCCGTAGCCTTATCCGCGCATTCTCGTTATCTCCGGCAAGGCTGAATCTCTGTTCCAACTAGGATGGTCCCCGGGCCCTCGGGCTGGGAGAGAGATTCGGGAGATCTGTCGCTTCAGAGGCGACCGATGGGGTGCCGGTGGTGTGTAGTCATTGTGGTGCGACGTCTCTCGCCTTTGTCTCGCAGCCCCAGGTACCTTTTCAGTGGAGAGGAGACGTCTGGCTCTGCAAAGTATGCCGGGTATGTAAGTGCTGCCTTGGCCGAACTTGAGTTGGCTTCAGGTTCCTAGCGACGGCAAAGGAAAGGACGGTTTCTTCCTCCCTAACTCTCCTGCCTTCCCCTCAGCCTAGACAGGCAACGGCAGCCGAGGAAACAACCATTCTTAGTTCAAGGGGTCCTGGCTACGAACAGCAGTATGCAACCTACCTTGACGTGAGGTAAGGTGCCTTGCTTTACCTCAGGTTAGGCAGGACAATGTGACCAAAGAACAAATAAGTGCCTGAACTCAAAGGATGAATGGAGCACGGTGGCCGCTCGGCAATTGCATGAAAAGAAGAGACGAAATGGGATGAGAAGACGGGAGGAGGGGTCTGGCTTCGCATCATCTTGCAGGCTGTGTGATTTGGAGCAATTAGGTATACCAAGTAGACAGAAACTCTGAACCTGACAGCTGAGTTTGGCGATGACAGGCGAAGCAACGACGCGCAGAGTGACGTGATATCAGCATAGCAAGGTCGAAGCTGGATAGGTGAGGTCAACAGCATCGATCTGGGAGTCGTCCTCACTGATGCCTTGGATTGGTGTCAGGATTTCCCGTGGCGTGGCATACGAGTGAATGCCTTTAGGTTGGCCGTACCCGAACCTGGATTCAAGGCCTTCCGCGAAAGCAACAAGTCATCCGTACGGATAGACCACACTGAAATACCTTGGGGAAAGAGCACGGCGCCGGGAGCTGGACCTAGAGAAATAGGCGGAAAGAGGCATGGGAAGTATCTCTGCGTACCCCCCACTTTCTGTCACAGAGTCAGGTTGGTAGGAGAAGGCACGGGAGGCATTGAGGATAGCGTGGATGGTACGTTTGGAAAGACTTCGGGGGCTCTCGAGGGGTATCTCTCAGCCGCGGAGCACAGCCGCAATACTTGACGCTACCCCAGGAAGATTCACGTGAGCCGGTGATTCCAGGGCTAGCGCGCAGCAGAGGGGATTGGTTGAGACGCCTCTCGAAGGTGACTGGCCAGAGCATGGCTCACCAGCCCAGTGTGTCCCTGCCAGTCAAGTCGGATCCCGTCAAGTCCAGTCGGTGCGGCAGCCCCCTCTACGGCCCCCCCCAGTCAGTCGCCTTGCCTTGTCTTGCCTGGGCCACCTCACGTATGGTGCAGCCCAGAGCCCCTTCCTCAATTTCACTCCATCACCTTTTCGTCTCATCCATTTCTCAACTTCACAAAACTCTCGCACTACCTTTGCAAAACCGCCCACACCCGCCTCTATTTACCTTTCGTCACGCTCCCTTCCCTCGCTCCGATCCAACTCAAGTCTCGACACGGGAATCCTCCATTGACAAGTTATCCATCGTTCCACTTGAACATCCCCGCCAACCTCAAAACATCGCACCAAGGTACGTGGTCCCCTCCCCCAATCCCCCCGTGCCCCCTCTGTCGTCATCGCATCCCTCGCCGCAATCTCCTTCCACCGATTCCCAACAACCGCCTGTTGCCGACTTGAGTCGATCGCTTCCCGACGCTGCTGTCCATTCCTCTTTCTGTATCCATTGAAAGCTTCACCGACACTGCGCACCCTATCTTGATCGGTCAGGCGCAAAACCCCACCAGGAGCGGGGAGCCGAAGCCAAGTGATGAAGTCAGCGAGGCGCATACGCCGCAACTCGCCCTTCTCCTGCTGAATTCATCCTGTCGCTCCTCCGACTTCGATTCCCGCCTTCATTTGCCGAGCTCTTCAAATTTCATATTGACCAAATACTTGGAACGCCGTTTTGGCTTCGTCTCCTGACACGTGCTAATCGAACCTGACACTCCAGATACCAACCGCCACAATGGGTCAGGATGATGCTGTGTACTTGGCCAAGCTTGCTGAGCAGGCTGAGCGCTACGAGGGTATGTGGCTGTCGCCCATTGCAAAAGATGGATCATACTGATGACTGGGCTTCCAGAGATGGTTGAGAACATGAAGATCGTCGCCTCCGAGGACCGTGACCTCACCGTCGAGGAGCGCAACCTCCTGTCCGTTGCCTACAAGAATGTCATCGGTGCCCGCCGTGCCTCGTGGAGAATCGTCACCTCTATCGAGCAGAAGGAGGAGTCCAAGGGCAACTCGTCCCAGGTTGGCCTTATCAAGGAGTACCGCCAGAAGATCGAGGCCGAGCTTGCTAAGATCTGCGACGACATCCTCGACGTCCTCGATGCCCACCTCATCCCCTCTGCCAAGTCTGGCGAGTCTAAGGTGTTCTACCACAAGATGTAAGCATCTGCGTCCATCCTGGCCGTGAATGCAATTCTGACAACCTCGACAGGAAGGGTGACTACCACCGCTACCTCGCTGAGTTCGCCGTTGGCGATCGCCGCAAGGACTCTGCCGACAAGTCCCTTGAGGCTTACAAGGCTGCCACCGAGGTTGCCCAGACCGAACTTCCCCCCACCCACCCCATCCGTCTCGGCCTCGCCCTCAACTTCTCCGTCTTCTACTACGAGATCCTCAACGCTCCCGACCAGGCTTGCCACCTTGCCAAGCAGGCTTTCGATGATGCCATTGCCGGTTCGTGTCGTCCCACTCGAGGCAGCAAGTACAATTTACTGACATGTACTCTACAGAGCTTGACACCCTTAGCGAGGAGTCTTACAAGGATTCTACCCTCATCATGCAGCTTCTCCGTGACAACCTGGTAAGACAACCCGGTGAACAATAGAATCAATCTTTCGCTAACAACGAGATACAGACCCTCTGGACCTCTTCTGAGGCTGAGCCCGCGGCGTCAGGCACTGCCGAGGCTCCCGCTGCCGCCAAGGAGGAGGGCGCCTCCGCCGAGGCGCCGGCCGCCGCCGCCTCTGAGGAGCCCAAGGCTGAGTAAGGTGTGATTGGTCTCGTAGCATTCTGCAACCTGCGTTCATCGCCGGAATTGGGTGGACTGGTGTCTACGGAGTGTGGACTGGAGATTTCGTTTTTGCGAATCGGCATCGTTTAGGCAATACACACAAGAATTGTGAAGGGGTTGATTTTTCCTAGCACGGGGCTGGCTGGGGGCTAAAGAAGAGCATTTTGGAGGTTGATTCCACGTTTGCTTTTAGACTCTAATGCAAGGCCGTCTGGACAACAACAAAAAAAGACTAAAATTGCTTTCAAAGAAGCACATCCGGCAAACCAGTTTGGAACGTCGTGTGACGACTTTGCTCGATACTGCCTCTATTTTTGAGCTGGTGATGTTGGAAACTGTTTAAGACCGTTTTGGGCCACTGGACATCGTCCATGTCCGCTGTGAAAGGTGAAATGAGCTGACTCAAAGGCCTCGAACCGCAGCGGTAAGCAGAAAAGCGTTGCGTGAGGAGTCGGTGCTAGTATAGACGGCCAAGGCAGGTTCTGGATGAGCGCCTTCGCAACGTTGCCAAGGCTATTGACGCGGCCGATCGGTCTACTAATGATCGGAGATAATTCTGAACAAGTCATAGGGGTCGGAAAGTTTGAAGCTGTAGGACATCAAACCAGAATAAGGGTTTTGGTCGAAGAGAATAATGCCCATACCCCAGCAGGGAACGGTTTTATTGCTCTAGTCGCTGAACTTTTCGTCGGTCGATTTTGATGCAGGTCGTTCGTGCTCTTGGCCTAGGAATATGTACAGTCTCCGCCGTAGTCTGTAAAGACATTTGTTCTGGGCCGTATCACGTAAGGCTTTAATCATTGTGATCGGAAGGAACTTTATCGTCTGTTTCACTCCCCCGTCTGATAGCCCCCCTTTCATTAATCATCCGAGACTATAGCAAAGTGAACCTTCATCCAAAGACTACAGTCCTGACAACCAACGAGCAGCTCCCCGTTCTCACCCACCTCCTCCAGGTCCGCCTCCGTGAACAGGAACCCGCGCGGGTTGCCGCACCTGCAACTGCGATACCAACAGCACTCAGCCTCAGGATCCTCAGACTCGTCGAGATTCAGATCGTCGAGATCGACGTTTTCGATACCCGTCTGGAAGGCCTCCTGCTCCGCATTGCGCTTGAGACCCTGGTTGTTGGGCACCAGGTCCAGGGACCTGTCGTACTCTGCCCTCTGCTTCGGATCCGAGAGGACCTTGTAGGCTGTCGAGATTTGGTCGATTGTGAAGTTGGCAGTGGAGCGAGACAAATTTTGTGTATTGGGTTGTGAAATAGTGGTGGCGGCACCCTGACTCTTGAGTTGTGGGTATTTGTCCGGGTGGTTTTGGAGCAGGGCTCGGTGGTAGGCCCGTTTAACTATCTGTTGCGGCCCCGCCGCTCCTTGTTGTTCCTGGACGAGTTTGCGACTTATACCTAGGATCGTGTAGTGCGTAAGCCCTTTTCCTGGATCTGCAGATGAAGGACTCATTTTGGGCTGTAAGGGGTTGTGGTAGAGCGGCGGCGGACAGGGCCGCTCGAAGTCTCGTTGGGATTGTAAGCGAAAATTTCCTAGCGAATTGGAGTTTCGGGAAGCTTTGATTCTGCGGTGATCACGTGAGTGGTTTGTGGTTGAGACTCTTCAAAAATGAAATCTTTAGTAAAACTCTGTTAACATGACCGGAAACTTGTCTCATAATGTCGAATTATAACACTTGTTACTATGTATCTCACGCCGAGTTTTTGGTGGGGGTAAATATGTCGCCTGCGGTGCTCAGGCTTGGAGAAACCCCCAATATCGTCAGTAGGGTTCAGACGGCGGGAGTTGGTCGAATTCGTTTCTTATACATGATAATACATTGTATATGTACATCGTCTATGGTATTGACGCAGCGCAAGTGAAAAGTCCGAGTAGAGCGCTTATTTGGGAAACCTTGTCCAGTTCTTCTTTCCAACCTAGTGCAAGTTGTCAGTGTGCGATCTTCAGGAAGCAATTGAGGATGTTTGAACGCTACCTTCTTCCACTCCTTGATGAGCTTCGGCATCGCCAGCATAGCTTCTCTCCTCTTCTCCATTCTGTACCCCCGTCGTTAGCATTTCTCAATATGATCAGAAGCGCAGGAGCCGGGGAAGTTTCCGCGACTGCCACTGTTCCGACACAAGAAAAAATGTAGATGTACCTGGGCTGCACCATCCTCTCGTGAATCTTTCCCTTGACCTTTTGTCCAACACCGGTACCCTTCACCCTCAGTCCGTGCTCGACACGGTGCGCGATTCTGTACTCGGTGCCCTTGACCGTCGAGGGCAGCAGCTCCTCCACGCCGTGCTGGCGCGCGAGCTTGACAATCTCGGCCTGGCGGCGCAAAGAGTAGACAGGGTCGTGCCACTTGCCCGTGGCGGGGTGCTTTTGCGGCGCAAAGGGGTTGGCGGTGAGCTCCTGGAAGCCCGTCTTGGGTGTCGTCGCGTTGTGAGGCAGGATGGCGGCGGGAGGCCAGCGGGCAAAGAAGCGCTGGAGCTGCTGTGGCAGGCTCTTGGCCAGCTGGATGTACTGCTCGGCGGCGGCCATTGTGTAGGATTAGTATACAATTTGCGGTTGCTATTATGGCTTCCTGTGCAAGCGCTGTGGCATTGCCAAGTCGTCTCGTCGAGGAATGGGCGGTCGTCGGCAAGCCTCTTCGTCAGTTTATTCGGGGTGCTCAATCGATCTGACGCTGGTCAAATTTAGGAGCGACCAGCCTTATTCACCCCTGTACGTGCATACGACTGGCAGGGTTGGGAGCTTAGAGTCCAGGAAAGAATTGCCGGAAAGTGTGCGATTTGATTGGGTCGCATTTCTGTGGCGCTTTCTCACCTGTGGCGCAAATCGCAGCCTTCTCTCAAGGTGTCTGAACAAATCATCCATCTTTAACTTCTGAAATACACAGTCGCCAGACGTCACTCTAAGTTGTCCAGGTACTCGGCAGTTCCGCAAGGCACCTTTAATCCTTCATAACTGGGTGTTATCAAGGCGTGGACAGCATAGCCGTGGTCACTGCAGCGCCTGACTCCCATCAGTTTCGAAGTCTACTCGATCCGCACTGCCCTACGAGTATTAGGCTAGTGATTGCAACAAAGATCTCCGTCACCAGTATTCTTCCCCTTACCTTTTCGCCACAATATCATACACAACCCGAATATGAGCACCAACCAAGCGAAGAAGGTACCTTTGGACCTTGAGGAGATCCTTAAGAAGAAGAAGGCCGCTGACGCCGCCGCATCGAAGCTACGGTTCATCCCAAAGAAGGAGCGAGAGCGCCAAGCAGCAGAGAAGGCGAAACAGGAAGAAGAAGAGCGCAAGCGTAAGGCTGAAGAAGACGCGAAAAAGAAGGCCGATCTCGAGAGGAAATGGGTCGCCGAAGCGAACGGCGCGGGCGATAGCAGAGCGCAGAATGGATATGGCAGCAGAGTACCCACCGGACCAAAGGCAATGAACGCCGCGGAAAACGGCAGGGACAGCCGAGGCGCCGGAGGCCGGGGGCGCGACAAGCAGGACCGCAAAACGGCGACGAAGGACGGCAAGGAGAAGAAGACTGCCGAAGCTATCGAGGCTGACCTGCTGCGCAACCGATACCTCGGCCCCGAGGTGAACAAAGAGTCCAATTTTTCGGTCAAAAAGAAACGGAAGAGGGCGACCGAGTTCAAGTTCGAATGGGACGCGGAGGAAGACACCACGCTCGAGAACGACCCGATGTACGAGTCCAATTCGACAACCCTGAAATCCTACACATTCGGCAGTTTGTCAGGCGAATACACGGAAGAAGCCGAGGAGATTGCAAGAAGACGTGCGAGAATGATAGAGCAGAGGGACCGCGAGTTTGGAAAGCAACGGGCAAAGGAGTTTATGGAGGACTTCTACAAAGCACGAGAGAAGGCAAAGGAGCGCGCCGACCGGTCAGGCTTGGGCAAGCACTGGTCGAAAAAGACTCTCGAGGACATGCGAGAACGAGACTGGAGAATTTTCAAGGAAGACTTTGGCATTGCGACAAAGGGCGGCCTCATCCCCAACCCGATGCGCAGCTGGAAAGAATCAGGGTTGCCACGAAGGCTACTGGAGATCGTCGACAGGGTCGGCTACAAAGATCCTTCGCCCATTCAGAGAGCAGCTATCCCTATCGCGATGCAGGCCAGAGATCTCATC
The DNA here is from genome assembly GCF_001831195.1 of Colletotrichum orchidophilum. NCBI lineage: Eukaryota > Fungi > Ascomycota > Sordariomycetes > Glomerellales > Glomerellaceae > Colletotrichum > Colletotrichum orchidophilum. The sequence continues at coordinate 189,999 of NW_019173034.1, forward strand.
GGTGTAGCCGTCACGGGTTCTGGTAAAACTGCGGCGTTCCTTCTGCCGTTACTGGTCTACATCTCGGACCTGCCGCCCTTGACGGAAGTCAACAAGAACGACGGAGCGTACGCGCTTATTCTGGCGCCCACGCGTGAACTGGTCCAGCAAATTGAGACGGAAGCGCACAAATTCGCCGACCCACTTGGCTTCAACGTCGTCAGTATCGTGGGTGGTCACTCGATGGAAGAGCAGGTGCACGCGTTAGGAAAAGGTGCCGAGATTATCGTCGCAACTCCCGGTCGTCTGGTCGACTGCATTGAGAGGCGCGTTCTCGTCCTGTCTCAATGCTGCTATGTCATCATGGATGAAGCAGATCGGATGATCGACCTCGGTTTCGAGGAGTCAGTGAACAAGATTCTCGATGCTCTTCCGGTCACCAACGAGAAGCCCGACACGGATGATGCGGAAAATGCCACCTTGATGAAGAGTTATCTTGGCGCCAGGGACAGGTACAGACAGACGATGATGTACACGGCCACGATGCCACCGACTGTCGAAAAGATTGCGAGAAAGTACCTCCGGCGCCCGGCCATCGTCACGATTGGTAATGCTGGTGAGGCGGTCGACACGGTCGAGCAAAGAGTCGAGATGGTGTCCGGCGAGGACAAGAAAAAGAAGCGGCTGCAGGAGATCCTTGCTGCTGGGGAGTTCGCCCCGCCCATCATCGTATTCGTCAACATCAAGCGCAATTGCGACGCTGTCGCGCGAGACGTCAAGCAAATGGGCTACTCTGCAGTCACGCTACATGGAAGCAAGACGCAGGAGCAGAGAGAGGCGGCGCTGGCGTCGGTTCGCAACGGCCAGACGCAGGTGCTCGTGGCGACGGACCTAGCAGGAAGAGGTATCGACGTGCCCGATGTCAGTCTCGTCATCAACTTCAACATGGCAACCAGCATCGAGAGTTACACGCATCGCATTGGTCGCACGGGTCGCGCGGGCAAGAGTGGTGTCGCAATTACGTTCTTGGGCAACGAGGATGCGGACCTTTTCTACGACCTCAAGCAGATGCTCTCCAAGAGCTCCATCTCACGCGTGCCCGAGGAGCTTCGGCGGCACGAGGCCGCGCAGCAGAAACCCACTCGAGGGCACAAGAGGGCCGGTGGAGAGGAGCAGTCGTCAGGCAAGGGGGGTCAGTGGGGCGCCTAATGTAGGGTAATGGGTGACGGTAGCATGGCGAGTGGATGGGAAGAGAGACTGAATAGATGAAAGTGGACTAGATCCGGCCTGATAGATTATCTTGATAATCTGATCTGATAAAAATTTTATGTCCGAGCCATTATCGTCGGCGCCTCGGGTTCTAGCGCGTCTACCTGTCTCGCTGTCGCTGCCGTCACCTTCCACACCGTCCCATGTCGTTCTTTTTGACGAATTTCTGTCTGGTCATTCAGAGTGTTTATGTGCGTCCCAAGTCTCTTTTCATTTCCCCAAAATTGATATCCATTGCTGGAAGTCTATTCCAACAGACTGATCACCCAATGTACTTAGTTTCCCCGACAAGACAACTCGGTCCCTGCCCAGATGGCGGGGCTCCTTGCTGTGCCTGACACCGACAGCGGGGAAGGATTCGGCACCCGCCCTCATCGGTTTGGGTTTTCCAAGAACTCACCCGACTGACTGCCTAGCTCCCGCCGACCAAAAACCCCACCATAAAGCGAGGGTTTTTACGCAATGTTCCTCCCTCGGTCTGATGTCAGGGCCCCCGGGATGTTCTGGGCCTGGAAAGTGCGCCTAGTGTACCGCTGCAAGACGCAGAAAGCAGTGAGGAAATGTACCTCGCCACACAGAATGGAAGCAGGAAAGTGTAAAAGAGAATTTTTTGCAACTCGACCCAATGTGCTTTGGCTCATGAGAGGTACATGTAAATTACCTCAGTCATGGAAGGTAGGAATGTACCTCATGCTAACCTTGCCTTCCATGCTGGTGCGCCCAAAACTCCACCAGCACTTGTAATTCTGCGGTTCCCTCCCTGCGCGCCCGCCCTTCACCGTTTATTTCGCATGGCTGTAGTATAAACCCCATGCCATGCGCCTCTCCAAGTCATGAACTGGCTGTTTTGACAACCACCTTGTCTATTCCTTTTCTCTCTCCTGCTCACGTTGAACCTCCTGGCTGCCTCACTCTCGAGCGCGGGCTTTTTGAACATTGCGAAAATTATCACTGAACGTAGCAAGCTTGGTGCAGAGACTCCCGAACCTGGAAATCGGCCTAAACCCTTCCCGGTATCGGTGGGTATTTTTTTTTTCCCTCGAATATCCACCCCTCCCCCCAAAAGATCTTTGGGCGTTACGTGCTTGCTGGGTGACACACCGTGGACACTGTCGGCTACATTCGCTTTTGCCCCGCGGTACCCGTCCGTTCTCCGTCTCCTTGTATGGCCGTCCCATCTCCCTGATTCAACTCAGTACGAGAGGGAGCAGTGAGGACAGTGCTGAATAGCCTTCTAGGTATTCAACCGGACGTCCTGCACTTGCTCCTTTTTAATCTGCTTCTTCTTTTGTTTCTTTGTGTCCTTGTTGCTTTCGAGGTTCACAGTCGCAATCGAAAAGCTGTTGAGCTGCGCGGTATCCTGGCTGGTACTTCGACGAGCGAATTGCGCAACAAATAACCCCTCCTCTCGTCACACCGACCTTTGAGGGATAACCGGAGGGCGCGCGACCCTTCGTCCGACCTTACAATTACCTACGACGACCTCCAAATAGCTCAGGCAGCTATCACTTAGCCCCAGAACCTCTCAATTGCCATCACAATGGACTCGGCAGCGGTAGCGATGGAGATCCCCCACCATGACGCACCGGTGTCGCTGAAAAAGAGCCGTACCGCGGCACTGGAGGCAATGGAGGACATTGTCTACGGATCGGCAAGTCGTCCAACTTGCAAATGACGCTCAATAGGGAGTTGGCTGACAAGTTAATTTCATCAGGTCGCGGGCGTTGTCGGAAAATACATCGAGTACCCCTTCGACACGGTCAAGGTCCGCCTCCAATCTCAACCCGACAACCAGCCCCTCCACTACAAGGGCCCGCTCGACTGCTTCCGCCAGTCTTTCAAGGCCGAGGGCGTCCGCGGCCTTTACCGTGGCATCAGCGCGCCGCTCGTCGGAGCCGCGCTCGAGAACAGCAGCCTGTTCTTCTTCGAACGGATCGGCCGCGCCGCTGTATACTCGTCCGGGTGGACGGCCCAGGGCCAGGAGCTGTCTTTGTCGGCACTGTGGCTCACCGGCGCCTTCTCCGGCTTCTTCACGTCGTACGTCCTTACGCCCGTCGAGCTCGTCAAGTGCAAGATCCAGGCCCCTCCCCGGGCCGACGGTTCGGCGGCGCCGCAGCAACTGCGCCCGCTCTCCGTCGTCCGCGACATCTACCGCCACAACGGCATCAGGGGCTTCTGGCACGGCCAGATGGGCACCCTGATCCGCGAGTCCGGCGGGTGCGCTGCCTGGTTCGGCAGCAAGGAGACAGTGACCAAAATGTTCAAAGTGCTCAACGCCAGGTCGGCCAAGACAGAGGGTGAAAGAGACGCGCTGGCGGCAAAGCCGCTGCCGCTGTGGCAGCAGGCGTTGGCGGGCGCCTCGGGCGGCGTGTCGTACAACTTCCTCTTCTTCCCGGCTGACACGATTAAGTCGCGCATGCAGACGGCGGCCATTGGTGACGCGGCGTTGAGCCGTTCGTTCTGGCAGGAGGGCGCGGCCGTATGGCGGCAGCACGGGCTGAGGGGTCTGTATCGGGGTTGCGGCATAACGTGCCTTCGCTCGGCGCCCAGCTCGGCCTTCATTTTCATTGTTTTTGACGGCCTCAAGCGACATTTTCCCCTGCAATAGAACTATCTTTTCCCTTTTTTTCGTGTGTTGAACCCTTTGAGATATCCTAGAGTTTTGGGTGGCTGTGGCGGCTCCTGTCGTGGTTGGTGGATGGGGCTTTTACAAAATTTGGATGGCATTTAGATGGCGCAAACGGGGAGGACACAGTTTTGGAAACGTATATATATATACATGTGCATAAACTTCGGGCGGAATTGGATGGGCTAGATGGCTGTGGTTTTACCAAAAATTGGGAAGAGACGCAAGCGTAGATTATTCAGTCCTTTATACAACCTTCGATTCACGATTCCAAGGCTACCTAACGCAGTTTGATAATTTGCCTCTCCAATGCTTAGTTGGTCTCTTATCCCGAAGTATCTATTCAAGACTACCTTTCCGGGTTTCACGAGATTACCACGCAAATTCGCGAGGTGTTGGCTATGATGGTCAAAGCAAAGGAGACGGCTCCAGGGACATCTCATAACATTCGTTCCTCACTCGATGAGACTGACGCGTCTGTTCCTTGATCACGATGGAAGCTTTGTTATTTTAATCGCGTAAGTCAGCCCCCCTATAATTACATTTCGACCAGGCCTATTCCATGTTCTCATAGCTTCCATGCTGCTATGATCTGTGCCAGCTGTGTGACTTGACCTTCAAGACAATAACCCGATACAGTCTTCTTTCTCCGCGGTTCTCAAACTTTGATCTAAGCATGGATATCGATGTTTTCCCGTAATGACGCTCAACATAAGGGGACAGACCAGTAGCAATCAGAACGCCATAGCACGTAGAACCGCCCACCAACTCAACACTTCCTCCTCTTCCCCATGACCGGAATCGCTATCACGGCCTCCGGTGCCGCGACAGAGGTAGCAGTCGCAGCACTACTGCTTCTTGGAAGCCTGGGCGGCATCGTAGCGCTCCTCGGCGCCTTTGAGATCCCAGTCATTGAGATAGCCGGCCCCGGCGCAGAGGTAGGTCGCAAAGGAGAGCCAGCCGAGGTAGGGAACGAGGCAGGCGCCCGCGACGGCGTCGACGGAGCCCCAGAGGTAGGCGAGGTATGAGTTTATGCCAATGAGGGCGAGGATGTCAACGGTGGCTTCGATGGGGCGCTTGAGGAGGAAGAAGAGGGGCATCCAGATTAGGTTGAGGCCCAACTGGATCGTGTAGAGGGTCGCGCCGTGTTTGGTGTCGTTGATTTGTTGGATGGAGGAGGTTGGGGAGAGGCCTGTTTGGAGGGCGCGGTAGGCGGAGTAGCCCATCAAGCTTAAGGAAGCGGTTGTCAACATCAGGGAAAGGCGCGTCGTGAACGGTTTAGACTGTTCGGGAGGGGGGAGGAGTTGGTAGGCTTACCCATAGAGGAGGGTCCATGCTGGGCCGAAGACCCACGCGGGAGGGCGGAAGGGAGGGTTCTTGATGGCGGCGTAGGTCTTTTTAGTGTCTTTGGCTATTTGGGTTTCCATTAATGTCAATTTTGAACGATGGTGTGAGGTGTCTTGAGGGGGGAACATACGTCGCGAAGAGAAGCCCACGGCCGTCCCGAGAGCTATGGGGAGCAGAATCGAGGCGGCGGCATTCTCGAAGACCTGGTGGGGTAAGGTCAGGGCCGGGATGAAGGTTGTCATTGTGGGCAACCGATTTCAATTTGAAAATCTGTTAAAGTTGACTTGGAGGGGAGAAGAGAAAGTATCGACTCTAAGTCAAGCGTCAGCGGGAAGTCTGGTGAGGTTTGCGAATGGTGGTTTTTAAAGTAAATTGCCTGTTCGTCTGGAACATGCGATGGGATGCGCAACCTCGGGGCGGGTCCCAGTCCGACATGCGAGAAGCTATCCTCTTACAGGAGAAGCTATGACGCAATGTTCAGAGGTCTCTTATGTTGTCAGGAACGACCGACTTTATTTCGCGACTATCCGTCCTTCGTACAGAGCATTGAATTGCAATGTGGGGAGAGCGCAAAAGTGCATCAGAGGGTTTGCAAACTTACGATTGAAAAGTGATAATTGTCAATTCTTGAAAGGCGATTGGGTCGAGACATGAAATTGTCACGTTGTCTGCGGCCCATTTATCGGAGCTGAAGTGGCAGATGGGGACCCCGTTCCTCAGATAGACATGCTTCTGACGCTACAGGGGTGAAGCTCTGTAGATCGCTGGGGATCGGCCGCCATTGTTCTGCACCTCAGCTCTCCAGCAATTGAATTCCGCCAGGACTTGACCCGCCTGCCCGGCTGGACGACGACGGTAGGATCTAAGGAAGGTATTCACAGCTGTCTCGCTTTCCGTCCTGGCAACAATCCAATGCCGATTCCCAGCTTCCCAAGACTCATTCTTGGCTCAATTGATTGAAATTTCCATCACACGGTGACTTACAGAATCAGTCAAAGACTCGGCACCGGCAAGCGAGTACTTATGCGAAACGAGATGTATGCAGTTAAGAGTGCCGACGCTGCCGAGGATGCTCCGAATAAACACTAAGCCTGTTTCGCTCTAGTGGACCTCGCCAGCCAACTCTTTGTTCGGGTCTCGCTCCTAGTCGTCTCGTCGCCCTTTGAGTAGGTCAGCCTTCCCATCCTCCATCTCTTCTTCGTGCATCCAAAAACACTCTGCCTTTTGGATCACGACAACATCACGCGTCTCATCGTCGAGGCATACGCCCTCGCCCGGAATAGTTCGTTCTTCCTTTCTTTCTGCATCATCTTTACTCACCGCAACCTATTGTTCATCCATCACCTCAATTCGATTCATCCCCATTATTCCTGTCTTCCCTCCCCCAGACCACCCATTCTTACTCCCGCCCAACTCCCTGTTCAAACATCCTCGTTTGTCAATCATTCTCAGCAGGCCTCATTTGGCATCTTTCTTCTTCTTCCGTTTGCACCGCCATTGTTAGATTGACGAGTCGGTTTTCAATCATCTTTGCCCTCTGGCAGCCGCACCACTTTTTACTGCTCCTGCCCTCCCAAATTCTCAATTCTTTCTCTCTTTCTCTCTCTCTCTCTTCCTTCGTTTCCCTCAGAAGCCGTCCCGTATCCCGCCTGCAGAATGACTTCTCTAACCGCAATCATGTTACCAAACAACAGGCTTCCTCCTTTTTTCCTTACTTCGATCGAGCAAGCGAAACGAAATCATATGAGCAGCAAGCACGCGGCTACCCGACGCGGACGCGATACTTAACCTGGCTGAAGGGACCAATTGAACTCAACATAGACGCCAACTGCCTTCACACACACTAGACTCAGTGCGACACACGCATGATGGATTCTTACTCTTCTCACCGAGACTCCTCCGCGCGCTCGCCGGGCGACAGGACGTGGAGCAGTCGCGACGACACACGAGTCAAGGAGGAGCGCGCTGACACATTCTACCGTGGTAGATCCCCTGGTGCGTAGGATTTCTGATTATACAACTCAATGGCTTCGGTCATTCTGTCCCGAGAGTTTTCTGCCAGGATACTGAGCCTCGTGTTTGCAAGATTTCACTGGTCATTTGCTTACAATTCTTTCAGGCCATGAGCGTCAGCACCGTGACAGACGTCGGTCACGATCCCCAGCCGCTATCGACCGTTACGAGCCGAGGGGCCGCGGCCGCGATGACTACGCCGGTGGCAGGGATCGCGATGATCGCCGGGAGAGAAGGATAGCGTCACCACCGTCCAACATTGATCGCTACGTCCCTGGACAAGACAACAGCGCCTCTGCACCGATGACCATCAACCCCCTCGCGGACCCCGTCAAGCTTCCCTACCAAGTCGGGTTCTCGTATTTTGGAGAATGGTGGAGGATGAATGAGAAGATCAAGGAGGAGAAGGAACGCCAACGCACCGGTCGTCGCCGTGAACCCGAACGCGCCCGCGGCACACGTGAAGCACAAGAAGAACGCGAGAAGGAGAAGGGCAAGATTCAGGTTGCGTATGACGCCTATAAGGAAGAACTTCAAGCAAAGATGGCTCGTACCTTTGTTGGGGAGCACAAGAAAGAGCAGTGGTTTCGCGAGCGCTATGTCCCTGAGATTCGCGACGGTTTCAGAGCCCAGCTTAATGAGTTCCGCCGGGGTGCCTACAGTCAATGGGAACAAGATCTTGAATCTGGAACGTTTGACGAGTTCTCGTTGGAGGGAATCCCCAAGAGCGAGACCAATGGCCTCGGAGGCCTCGTAGAGAAGGAGGAAGGTGAAGCAACCGCCGCCAACGAGATCCTGGGTGTGGGAGACCTTGTGCCAGCCAATGGTGCTGATATCAGAGATGAGAACCTGTATCAGCCGACCCTCCTCATCAAGACTATTGCGCCCCATGTCAGCAGACAAAATCTCGAGACCTTCTGCAAGGAACATCTCGGCGAAGAAGAGGGCGGCTTCAAGTGGCTTTCTCTGTCAGATCCCAACCCCAGCAAGCGGTATCATCGCATTGGTTGGGTCATGCTTCACCCCTCATCAGAGGTTGCTCCTGCGGTCGTTGACCGTGTAGACCCCAAGGACGAGGACGGTGACATGCCCTTGAAGTCGCCTGCAGTCGTGTCGACTGCCGAAAAGGCTCTTGATGCGGTCAATGGCAAGACTGTCAAGGACGAAGTCAGAGGCGACTTTGTCTGCCACGTCGGTGTGCACAACCCGCCCAGTCACCCTCGAAAGAAGGCTCTCTGGGATCTCTTCTCTGCGCCAGAGCGGGTCGAGAAAGATCTCGGCCTTGTTCAGCGACTCGTCAACAAATTCGAGGAAGACTTCGGATCTGACTTCAATGCTGTCTTGAAGATCGAGGAAAGAGTCGACGACCTTAAGAATGGCGGCCGCCTCCAGCCCGCTGCCACGGCGACAAAGAAGAAGGCCAAGAAGGAGCGTGATCTTGATGTCGACGACGGCATGGAAGACGGAGAGGACGGTGCCATTGATGACGAAGAGGACGAGGGTGCTGTCGAGGAGGACGACGTTGACGACGAAGAGCTCCTGGTCAAGAAGAAGCAACTGGATCTCATGATTGAGTACCTCAGACGCGTATACAACTTCTGCTTCTTCTGCGTCTTTGAGAGTGATTCGATTCACGAGCTCACTCGTAAATGCCCCGGCGGTCATCTGCGTCGCCCGAGAACCACGCTCAGCACTTCTGCCAAGGCTGTTGCCCGCGCCAGTGCTAACGGGGAACCCTTCCCTGGGAAGAAGCGCAGTGAGATCGAGGAGGAGGGCGAAGCAACCGAGGACAAGAAGTTCCGTGGTACAACCGGCAAGGCGGAGCAACAGCTGCTCCGCGCTTACAACTGGGTCAAGACGTTCGAGGACAAGATCATGCAAATTCTCGAGCCTGAAACGGCAGACCTGCGCAAGCTTGGAGGCCGCCCCGTTGAGGACGCCGTCAGCGACGAGCTGCTCAAATACGTCAAGCAGGAAGACGAGCACAAGTGGCGATGCAAGGTTCCTGAGTGCGCCAAGTTGTTCAAGGAAGAGCACTTCTGGCGCAAGCACGTCGAGAAGCGCCACAACGAATGGCTTGAGACCATTGAGCAAGAGGTCGGTCACCGTTCACTGCTGCTGTCTGCCAACTGCTAACCAACTCCATAGTTTCATCTCATCAATGCCTACGTCATGGACCCATCTCACATTGCTCCTTCAAGAACGGATGCTAATTCCAACGGTCACTTTCCTCCTGCCAATGGATCGTCTGCGACTGGAACCCCCCGTGGTTTCAACCTGCAGAATTTCACCATTAACGGCATGATGCCTATTCCTGGATTCCCCATGCCACCCGGCGGCTTCCCACCATTCGTCGGTGGTGGGCATCCCGGAATGCAGCCTGGATGGAACGCTGGCGGCGATGACCGCGGAGGTCCTGGCCCCATTCGCCGTGGAGGTATGAGTGGCAGCCGTGGCAACTACCGAAGCAATCCTTATGACCGACGCCCCAATCCCCGCTGGGATGGTGGTATGAGCGGAAGGGGCCGCGGTGGCGCTGGCAAGTGGGGAGACGGTGCTGCTGGCGGAGCGGCTGTCGGCCCACGAGAGGCCACTCAGGGACGCAGTCTCAAGAGCTACGAGGATCTCGATCATGTGGCTGGCGGCGGCGGCGGAGAGCTGAATTATTAGGACAAGAACTACTCCCATCGTTTGGAACGTCGCAAAAAAGAGGTCAAGGAAGCATCGGTTCAATAGTCGCATAGGTTACCCAGCAGCTTTTGAATGTCGGGCGACTAAGCATGGGCGCCGAGAATCGCGCTCCTATCTCGGGCATGTTTATTGCAACATCGGCGTTGCAGACTCATCGGGTTCATTGCGTTGTACTTTGTAAAATAACAAAATTCTGGAGCTAGGTTGGGACTGCGAATTTAGACGGTTTTCTTCATTTTGTTGACCTTCTGGTGGTTGACGAATCGACTCTACTGACCACCATGTATTTGTTTATCCGTTGGCTACTGCGAATGTCTGTTGATGAGCAAGACCATGTAAGCTCTACAGACAAGTGATCATCACTTGACCATGATCACTAGACAAAGGTTTTGACAGTAATTTATCATACCTTCCCTTCACTATAGACGATGTTCCCATCTACCAGATTGACACGGGAAGCCACATGGGAAGCCACACAAAGAGCACCACAAAATGCTCTTCAGAACTTTGCTTCCAAGACGAAAACCCTGAGCCCCCTTTTCAATACTTGGCTAGGTGTTGGAATGTCTCTGGGTCGCTCTGGAAAAGATTTGGGGCAGTTTAACGCTGCCTCCAAGGCGTCCTTGTCGACAAAGTCTTTCCTCATCTTCTTCTATCATCGGTATCCATCAATTGCACTTGGTCGCTTACTTGCGTTGCAGAAGTTTCTCAGATTGCGTATTATAGCCTCATTGAATCTCTTTTTCCCAAGAGAGCACCGCTAGATTCTGTAGACTTGTTGTACAGAGAGTCAAAGGAGGCAGGCCCTTGCCAGTCGCAGTGTGATCAGTCACCACCCTCGTTCGCAGACCGTTTCTGTAAAGAGTTATAAATGCAGTCACTACTGCCGGCGTTTAAATATCCATCCGTATGGCTTCGTATCGCGATCCCACAACTTTGTCTTGTTCTCTGCTTGGTTCAAGACTGCTCCAAGCTTTTCCAGGCAATGTCAGCTGTGATTTCCTTATGTCTCAGCCACAATGCCAGAAACTCAAACATGGTTGTGGGCGTAGTCTAGACAAGTTCGCCTCTCGCTTCACCCTCAAAAACGTATTCGAGCCCGAATAGGTAGATCGAGGCGAGTATCGAAGGTAAGAGCACGCAGTGTGAGATATACGAAGCAAGAGATGCACCGAGTTCCTAGCTTGAAACTAAAGTTCCGCAAAACGCCGCCAGATTTTCTATTCTACATGAGACAAACCCATAGTGTTCTCAACTCCTCAGAGAAGCCTTCAGAACCCCATCTAGCCTTCCCAGCTCGGGACTCACACTCTCGTGGCTCTTCAGCGTCATGACCGCCGCCTTCTGCGCGACATCGATCAAGTCCTCAACCTTGCCTCCTCTTGACAGGCCAGCAATCAGGACACCGAGGAACGTATCCCCAACACCATTGACAGACACAATCTCGTCTAGGGCGACCCTCTCGGCCGGCGGGAAGAGGCGCATGTATACGCCGCCGACGGTGGGATGATCGACGTACCCTCTCGTGAGCAGCCACTTCTCCTCGTTCCTGTCCTTGAGCCTCGGGTCGTTCTTGCCCAGGATAGTGGTTAGGAGAACGCCCTTGGAACCCAGCTTTGTGACGAGCGTAGGGATGTAGGGAAGGAGGTGAACCGTCTGTACGGGGATGCCCGCGTCCGTCATCTCCTTGGACGTGAGAGCCACGAACCGGTCCCGGGCACCGCGCATGTTGAAGGCGTCAATGACCTCGAACCACTCGGGTGTATCGAAGAAGCCATTCTCCTTAGCCGCGCTGTACATGGCGTTCAGTTCGTAATTATTGGGCGACGCAGTGTCGATGCCGGGGTTAGGAAAGACGCCGAGGTGCGGGTGCTCTTTCGGGAACAGACTGATGGACTTGGCTGTCGAGACGGGCTCAAAGGCGACCTTGCAGCCTTGCTCGCGGCCGGCGTCAATCCACGCCCGGATGTCTTTGGGGCTCCAGTTGCCGTCGACGACGAGCCACTGCGGTTTGGCGCCCGCGACGGCGGACTTCCAGTACTCGGGGAAGGAGTGGTTGGCGAAGATTCCCATGTCGGCCATGGCCATGACGAGGTTCTTCTCGGCGTCGTTGACGGCGACGTACTGGGCGGTGCGGTTCGCGACGTGATACTCGGAGGTGAGCTGGCGAATGTAGGTTGTCTCGAGACCCGAGGCCTTTAGAGAGGACAGGACGGTGGCTCCGGCGCTATTGCTTTGTTAGGTGTGAAGTATTAGATACAGGTGAGAGGTAGACTTACATATCATCGCCAATCAAGCTGCACAGGCGTACAGTGGTGTCTTTGCTTACTCTGTGGGCAGCCAGGGCGACGTTGTGGCCCACGCCGCCGATCGACTGGTTGATGCAAGCAGGATTCGAGGTATGCATGTGAGGCGCAACCTCCTTCTTGTCACTGAGGGGATGGTAGTCGCAGCTTAGATCAATCGCCACGGAGCCCGCCACGAGAACATCGGCCTTGCTAGACTTGGGCTCTTCGACTTTGGTCACAGGCTTTGGGGAAATATCATAACCAGAAACATGTGTGCTCGACAAACTATCTACGCAGTCAGAGTCTAACTCCCCGGCTGAGCTATATACAAAAAAGCCAAACTTACGAATTCAAACCACTGCCCGCGTTCAGCAGTTTCGAGAGCTCCACCGAGATCTTGGTAGCCCGCGCCACGTTGGACCTCACCAGGGCCTTGTTGGCCAGCGTGCTCCGCTCCTCCGTTAACTGCCTGATCCTGCCGAGGACGTAGGGTGTATTTTTCGCGCCCGTGAAGCCCTTCTCGATGGCTTCCGTGACCGCCGTCTCGATGACGGCGTCCATCTCCGCGCGGGGGATGCCGTACTCCTCGGGGATGGGGTTGGCGAACAGCATGCCGGACTCGATGCCCAGCCTCTCCTGCGCCAGGATCATGGCGGCGGCCTCATGCTCAGTCTGGACCACCGCGGGGCTTTTTGTGCCGCTCTCGCGGGCCCAAAAGGCGGGGAAGTCGACGTTGCTGCCGGCCGGGCGGCCGTCGGCAAAAGTCGCAACGAAGGCGCCGTGCGTCTCGAGGAACTCGAGCGTGCGCGGGATATCGAGGAAGCCCTTACAGCCGGAGCTCACAACGGCCACGCGCGTGCGGCCGAGCTCCGTGAGATCGGCAGAGACGTCTAGGGAGGTCTCGCCGCCGCGGTGGACGCCGCCCAGGCCGCCGGTGCCGAAGACACGGACACCGGCCAGTCTTGAGAGGAGCATCGTCCCGGCGATAGTTGTGCCGCCGTGGACCTTCTTCCCAGTAATACCCTAAGACAGTGTAAGCATTTAGGCATGTAACATGAGAGGCAAACATTTAGAAACAGAACAACTTCTACGACACAAGCCCAGCATAACGCCACCTAATAAGACTTACCAGTCCAACGAGATGTGCGACATCCCTCCTCGACACCTTGCTCGCAGTGCCAGAATCAACCATCAGAGCAACCTCGGCCTCAGTCAGGCCAACGACGGGCTCGCCATTCAGGATACCGCAGACGGCAGGGACGCCGCCGCCCTTACGGACGATGTCTTCCAGACCGAGATCATTGCCCAGCGCACCATGGGTGTAAATTGTCGACTCCAGGGCCACGACGGGCTTGTTCGTCGCAACGGCATCGGCCACCTCTTCAGAAACACGCAGGAGATCCTTCAGTCCGGCCGGTGACTGGTATGTGGCGGCGCTCATGTGACGGCGGGCTGCGTTGACCCGAACAGCTTGTCGTAAGCTCCTGCAGAGCTGCAGCTGAGGTAGGGCGTGTCTCGCCAAGCGGCAAGATGAGCGTGGGACAATCATGTTTGATAGACGACGGCGGTGTGCCGTGCCCCTGGTTGCTTGGTTGTCTTGATGTACCTAGATACACTGATGAGGCAAATTCTTGTTTCTTCGACGACGGGGTTGCTGCCAAGATTGTTGTCCACTGGTTTGAAAACCGATAATGCCTCTTGAGAAGCAATCACGAACGAACTGAGCTTGCTGGGTGCTTCACGTATAAGTTGGAGGTCAGGCTTTCGAGAGCAATAAGATAGGATGATATGCGAGCCAAAGAGCACGCCCTGCCAAGTACCCAGAGCCGAGGTGCACGCCCTGTAAATTACAGTGCTTACCTTACTTACAAGGAAGGTTCAGTACGAGACCCACCGCGCCACGCTGCCTGTGGCTTAGCGTAGTTGATTTTCGCGATCCTGCGATAGTGACTCTCGCGACTCACCACAATGACAAAGATCTCAAAAATACCGCCCTTTCGTCACGATAACTCATACAAACCTGAGTCAGAAAAAAGATTACTCCTCGACGGGGAATTGAACCCCGGTCCCCTGCGAATCGCTGATTTTCAATGACAAGCAGATATCCTCACCACTAGACTATCGGGGATGTGTGGGTGTTTTCACCCAGTGATAGTGGGTTGATGACGAAGACCCGCAGAGGATATATAAATGACCCATACCCTAGCGCAGGAACACATAGACTTAGTCTTCAGCAGTTTGTTCCTCTAATTCCTTTATACTGTCTGCTCATTCGAATGTGAATACCGCGATGAGGAACTGAAGCAAAGACAACAGCGATAGAACAACCCACAAAAAGGAGCAGGAGAAGATTAATGATAATTGTAATTATGGGTAGAAAATGGAAGAATCAGCAATACGTCTATTCTGTGAGTGAAGAAATCGAGTGAAATTGAGAGCTGACGAGAAGGAATCCATATGTATTAGGTTTTGTCCGAAAGCCAGTCTATTCGAACTGTGGACTCTACACTGACGAGATATGTTGAAAATACAAATGTCTAGGTCTGATGTTGATAGTATTGGCTTTGGTGAGGACGTCGAATCTATTGGATGTCCCTGGGTAAGCTGTTAGCCTGTGTGTTCCTCACTCTTACGTTGGAGGGGTTGGAAATGCCCCGCAATTGAGCCTTATGATGAAATAGACGTTATTGGCTATCTGAAATGCTAGCGTCTTCAAACAATCCAATCAAGTTCTCTGCGTCTCTGCAAGGCTGAAAGCCCCATTAAAAAAATTCTGGACGTCCTCTGCAAGCCGCCCGCCTGTTCTCACCTCGATCCGCTGGTGCGCTCACGAACAGAAGGAGACAGAAACCTCCCCAACAGGCGACAATGGCAAAAGAGCAACCATTTGAGAAATTTTCCGACGAGGAGGAGGAGGTAACCTCCTCTGAGGAATCAGAACTCGAGGAGGAAGCCCCCCGCCAGCGCAAACCCAAGCCCGTTTTCGACGAAAAGGATTCCGACGAGGAGGAGCTCGAGAAGCTGGTCCTAGGAGGCAAAGCCGATTTCCGCGAGCAGCTCTTTCGCAACGATGTGCTGGGCGACATAGAACGACTGGAAAGGGAGAAGAACCACCAGCTCACCAAGCCGGACGACGAACCCACGCTGGAGGACGTTGCCGATCACGACCTCTTCTTCCTCGACACCGGAGTCCCCGCGGCGAAGGGCAGCGCACAGGCAGGAAAGGCGGGCAGCAAGCAAGAAACGACGGCCGCCGACGAGAACGCGCCCGCGTGGGATGACAGCGACGACGAGCGATTGACCGTTTCCCTGGCGACCGCGACGAGATTACGAAAGTTGCGCATCACCGAGGCCGAGGACGTGGTCAGCGGCGCCGAGTACAGCAGAAGACTGAGACAACAATTCGTCCGCCTGAATCCCCTGCCGAAATGGGCGCAACAGCCGTCCGAGGGACGGCCCGCAAAGAGGAGAAGACGCTCCTCGGCCGCCGCGTCCGACTCCTCCATCAGCTCCGACGAAGAAGGCAGCGACGCCGAGCTCTCCGCCGCGCCACTAGAGAAGTTCATGCGCGACGTCCACCGCCTCGCCGGCAGAGACGCCACGAGCGGCAAGGCCCGCCTCCGGCCCGAGGTCATTGACATCCAGCGCACGCGCGAGATCCCCGACGCCCACAAGGCCGCCGTCAACAACCTCTCCTTCCACCCGCGATACCCCGTCCTGCTCTCCTCCAGCGTCTCCTCCGTGCTGTACCTGCACCACCTCAACCCGACGGCCCACCCGACGCCGAACCCGATGCTCACCTCGGTGCAGGCCAAGGGCGTCGACGTCCGCCGCGCCGAGTTCCTCTACCCGGCGGGCGAGCAGATCTTCTTCGCAGGCCGGCGCAAGTTCTTCCACAGCTGGGACCTCCAGACCGGCCACGTGCAAAAGACGTCGCAAATCCAGGGCCACAGGCTCGAGCACAAGAGCATGGAACGTTTCAAGCTCAGCCCCTGCGGGCGGTACATGGGCCTCGTGGCGTCGACGAGAAAGGGCGGCGGCATCATCAATATCATAAGCACCGAGTCGAGGCAGTGGATCGCGGCCGCCAGGCTGGACAGCCGGCACGGCATCGCCGACTTTGCGTGGTGGAGCAACGGCGAGGGCATGTCGATCCTTGGCAAGGACGGCTCCGTCGGCGAGTACAGCGTGGCCGAGAAGAGGTTCCTGGCGGTGTGGCACGACGACGGGTGCGTGGGCGGCATCGTCATCGCCCTTGGCGGCCACCAGGGGCCGGAGCTCCTGGGCGACGACAGGTGGGTCGCCGTCGGCTCCAGCAGCGGCATCACCAACATCTACGACCGCCACGCGCTCGTAAAGACGTCGTCCAAGGCGGGCGACGTCGACGTCGAACAGCGGCCCGAGCCGACGCGCACTTTTGAGCAGCTCGTCACGCCCATCACGGTGTTGACCTTCTCGCCCGACGGCCAGCTGATGGCGTTTGGCAGCACGGAGTCCAAGGACGCGCTGCGCCTCGTCCACCTGCCTAGCTGTACCGTCTACAGGAACTGGCCCACGGAACAGACGCCGCTAGGCAGGATCACGAGTGTTGCGTTTGGGCGGAGCAGCGAGCTTCTCGCGGTTGGTAATGACACGGGCAAGATTAGAATGTGGGAGATTAGGAGTTAGAGGGTATTACAAAAAAAGACTGGGCATGTTTGTATTGAGTTTTCCATCTGGCGTGAGGGCCTGTCTAATTCTATCTTCCTGCATTGAACCAGACCATCTACCTTGCTCTCAATCTGTCACAATCTCATTTCATCTCCAATGTCAGAATGGGCTCTCTAGAGGTACTGGCCAATCTTGCGTCGTAGAGTGAGAAGGGGATCGCCCTTAGGAAGGCCCTTCTTGGGCATCCACATGCGGTTCTTGCGGGTGTATTGCGCAAGCTGGAAGATGTTCTTGAAGAACAGAACCTCATTGTGACGACTCTCGGCGCGGAGGAACTGTCTGATGTTGACGTGGACCGTCTTCAGGGCCTTCATGCAAGAGTCACTTGTTAGCAACTGACCCGACCACATAATGAATCCAAGAATAGAGACGTTGGATATACTCACCTGTCGGCACTGAGTCTTGCTGGGCAAGTCCTTGGGCAGACCCAGGTCGCCGCAGAGGCGCTGCCAGTCGGCGAGCTCCCTCTTGCCAAAGTACTCGTCCCAGCGCTCAAAGAGGGTCGCCTCCTCCTCCTTCTTGGTCAGCTTCTTCTGCGCCTTTGGGGCGCTGTTCTCGTTGTTCGCCTTCTTCGTCTTGAGATTGAGGCCATTCTTGGGATTCTTGGTGCTTTTGAGGTCAGTCACCTCCTGCTTCAGCTCGCCACAGTCGAAATTCTGGTCATGGCCGTTGTGATTATTGTTGTCAATGTCCTCCTTCTTGATGTTCAGCTCAATCATCAACTCCTCAATGCCGTGAAGATGGGCTTCTCCTCCATGGCCATCCTCCCCCTTGTTGATATTGAGCTCGGTCATCATCTTCTCCACATCCTGCAGCTTGGCCCCTCCTCTAGCACCATCCTCCTGGGCGGCCTTCTCCCTGGCCTTTGAAGCGGCGGCTTTGTTCTTGCGAGTCATTGCTGGTGAAGAATGTACAAGGACCTAGGGAAAGGTGAGCATTACATTCGGGGTGAGGTGCGCCCAATCAAAAGAGCATGGATACCTAGTTGGCGATGTTGACCGAAACCGGCTTGTGAAGGTGCTCCGTTTGACTTCTGTAAAAGTTGTAAGGTGTTGGTTTAGTGAGGAAAGTACAATCACACCAAGCCGTTGCAGAAGGATGGTGATTGCTCGGATGAAAGAAGAGGTGAATGTGAAAGAAAATCTTGGATGAAGGCTGGGTTTTATTTTTCTTGCGTATTCAGGTGTATATTCACATCACACACACACACACTCTCTCTCTCTCTCTCTCTCTCTCTCTCTCTCTCTCTCTCTCTCTCTCTCTCTCTCTTTTCACGACTATTTGGAAGCCAAATCTGGCATGCGGGCAACATGGACCTTGATCTGCTTGGTAATTGAGCATGTTCTCCTTGGAGCTTCTGAGATCTTGTCATGACCCGTGATTCCAGTCAAATCAATATGAAAGCCGACGTATGAGAGGCCGATGAAGACAAATGGTGCAATCAGATGAAGACGGCTTGTGTAATCCGTAGAAGAGAGCATGAAAGTGAATCATTCCATCCAACGCAGTAGCCTTACTGTTGAATGCAGATGGAGATGGGAAACCCAATACAACGAAAAGACGGTACCCAACGGCGCCTGAGGCAGATGCAACACTACGCCAAGTTTCTGAGCAACTTCATCAGAGACAATGAGCAACCGAGATAATCGCTCAAGATGCCTGGGTGCTTCCATACTGTGTACTGTGTTTGTTGCTTGGCTTCTCTGGTCATGAGTCGAGATTTGTATCATTGCGCTTCTCACTGCGGACGCATAGTAGTAATTCATCACAATACTGGGCACTCATTGAAGGAAGATTAGAGCGGAATATTGGGGACAAATGCCACAGACTATGTTGCAGCTTTTAACACACTAATCTGGTTCCGTTATTAAGATGAGTTGAGATACACAAAGGTCACGAAGGCCACAAGCGAGCCTGCAAGAGCTCATAATGTCCAAAGCGGTTTCTAGATTTCGTGCTTTTAAATGCCTAATCTTTGTAGCGGGCGACGGAGATAATCGCTTTTGATCAAACAAGATGTGCCCGCCGATGCATCGCTCGCAATTAAAAACCGTCAGTGTCAAAGTAAAGTATCCCAAACGCCAATTCAGGCCAGCAACCGGATCTCTGTCCGGGTGGATGCCATGCCGTCCTCGTATCCCCCCCAATTCATTATATCGTCATATTGTTAGTTCCTCCAGGCGTTTATCCTTCCTGGGCCCAGCGGGCCGCTCAAAACGCATAAGCGTTGCCCAATCCCAATACACCTGCACCTCCAATTCCTCTAGTTTCGCTATTGCGTCGACTGTTACCAGGCACAAGAACCATGCCCCTGTCATTCTCGAGCGTCAACAACACTTGCGATGGCCGTCGCTCTAGCTTTCCCTGATTCTGCAACGCTCTGATACCGATCAAAGCACCACGCAGACCAATGTTGAGACGACGCGGCTCTTGGAGACCAAAGAAACCTGCAGTCGGCGAGGAAAATTGACGCTTGTGGGCGAATGAGCCGCCGAGGGATGCCATACTCGAGTTGGGGCGGGCAAACAGTGGGCGAGGGATAGAAAACTTGCGCATGTGACTCAGATAGCTGTCGCTCGAGTCGTCGAAGATGAATGATCGTCTCTGCGGCGACCAGTGCGAGAGTGACATCGTTTCGTCGTGAATGGCGGCATCGGTGGGGAATTCGGGGAACGGTACGGTAGGCTCCGAAGGTTCTGAATAGTCAGAGTCCTCAGTTTCAGTCATCAACGGCGGGGTAGATGGTTCACGAGCTTCATCTTTGTCGCTGAACGAGGGCGCCGAGTCCGAAGTCGGCGTGCGAGGCGCTTCGACCGAGACGGACTGGGCCGCGGTCAGGACTAGGGGTGGTGAATCTCTGTTTATCTGCTCGGATGGATCAAGAGTCGGCTCGCAGGGCTCCAAGGGAATTGGGTACGGCTCAGCAGCTTCGGGGGTAGAGAGAGCGTCGAGGATGATAGCAGGCTCGTTTGTTTTAGAAACAGGAGAGTCCTCGGCACCCTCGGAAGGATAATCCTCAGATGCTTTGGATACACAGGAAGGCTCGATTGCCTCAGGAACGCGAGGGGCGGAGGTAGGTTCGATCGTGTCAGTGGAAGACGTACAAGAATCGACTTTGACAGTCGAAGCCAGAGTGGATGTCACGTCCTCAAACAGAGAACCGGACACCATCACCTCAACAGCTGATGGCAGAGCTCTTTTTTCAAGATCGAACGAAGGCGAAGCTGAACCAACCCGGTTGGGTGACGCCGTTGTAGAGTCGAGGATCAGCGGCGAAGGTGCCCCGTGTTCGAAGTTAACGGGAGAGTTCAGTCCAGTCTCCGTTGCGGTTGCAAAGCTTGAAGGGCTCGACAAGACGGCTATGGCAGACGCGGAGTCTGCGTCATGGAACTCCGCTTCAGATTCATCCTCGTCCTCTTCAACGATGGTTTCAATAGAGTATTCTAGGAAGCCTTCGAAGCATCGGGGAGGGGTGGAAGGTCTGGCGCGTGGTACATCTGGAGTAACGACAATCACTGGCTGCTCTCTTGTTGTCGACTCGTCGACCTCGTGGGTTGCGGGTTCAAGCGATGCTGTCGGCTCCGCCTCAACAGATCGTTCCTCAGCGTCGACGGGTTCGCAGCAGTATTCGAGCCAACCCTCGAGAGCAGGCACTTGAGGTGGCTGTTCGACCTTTGCGGCAAGCGAAACCGGCAAGCGGGCGGCGGTAGACTCAACCTCGGGCTCCGACTCCGACACGACTTCTTTAGCCTGGACGACGACATCCTCTGATTCTGACAAAGGCAACGGTTCCAAGTCGTTGAGCGACCGCTGCTCGGAACCAGAGTCGGTCGATGCCAGAGACTGTCTGGAAACAGACCGACTGCCTTTGCCCAACAAGCTGAACTGTCGTGGGCCGTTGAAGCGCTGCATCGTCGGTGTCGGCGGCCCTACCAATGAGTCGTCGATAAGCTCGCTGTCGGAAGTCTCTGAACCAGCAATGTTCGGGTCTGCGTCAAAGTGTTGAGGGGTTCCCGAGAGCGTCCGCATAAACGTGGGCGTGATCAATAGGCTGTCGTGGGGCGTACCAATGTCACCGTCGGCAAGGCTTGGAGTAGACGACGACGAAGGATATGTAGTTTCGCCGTCCTCAGTCATCGAGAAGGACAGACTGCTTCGACCGCAGTCGAGCTGATCCTTGAAAACGATTGCTTTGGCTGGAGTTTCAGGCTGTTGCAAGGGCCCCACGGTGTCATTGACGCTTTCGGTAATCGTTTCAACCCCACTGCTATTCTGAAGCGTTTCATCTTCGAGGATCGAAGGTTCGGACGACTCATTGAAGCTGCCATCGAAAGAATCCGGCACGGCCCCATTGGGCGTCGGGATCGGGAGCGGGCTACTAGACGGTAAGGCTTCCATCTCTGCAGGGTCATTCGCTGCGGGAACTGGACGCTCGACAACGCGAATATTCTGTGGCTCAGAGTCGTAGAGCGCGCACGTGTCTTTCACCACCAGAGCAACGTCGGATTGGATTCGGCTCTTGAGTTTCGACACGAAATTCTCCCTCACAGTCTCAGGATCGTCGTCTTGGCGCTGTCCCGTCGCGTAGTACGGCGAACGGGCCACGAGAGTCTTGTCCAAAACCAGGTGACCACGCTTGTGAACCATGAGGGTGATACTCATATCGTTGCCTCCGAGGATATCCGCCACGCCAGTCTGCACTCTGTCCAAAATGGCTTTGACCGTCCTCCGGGAATAACAGGCAGTCGAGTCGAGGCAGACAGCAAATGGCTTCTCAGTTTTCCAGCCACGCCCGGACAACTCGTAGACTGTGACTCTGAGATCATCCATTTCATTCATTTCTTTGTCAGTATCGTCTCGCACCGCTTCGAAGGCATGTTCAAGCTGGCTCAGAAACTGTTCGCAATCGAGACCGTCGGGGTGCTCGAAGAGGAGCAGGTTGCTGTCGAGCTCGCGGCGGAGGTGCCTGTGGTCCAGTCCGAGTTGGTTCCGTATTTGAAATCCAACGTGGACGGCATTCTGCTCAGAGTGATGAGACTCATCCAGGAAGTCGAATCTGTCATGAGACTGACGATGATGTCTATCGAAAGCCATTTTTCTAGCATCCAAAGCACGTTGCATTGCTGTTGACAGAACCCACGCCATATCCTCTCCATGGGATAAAGTTAGCGGGGAGCTCTGCTTGCTCTTTAGCGTGATGTTGCGTTGCCATTCTCTTTGCCTCCGTGACTTGCATCGACTCCGGAAGGACAGGGTGATCTCGTAGCCGGGAACGAACTCCCAATCTTGGGTAGCGTCAATAAAACGCGACTGGGGGACGTGCAGAAGGGAGACCGGGTTGCTTAAAGGTTTAAGGATTTCTAGTTCGCTAGAGGATCGCTCACGTGTCCTGCCATGCGTCCATCTGAAGGTCTTGTCGTGAAGCTTTATGAAAGAACCGATGATTCGATCGGTGGAGCGAGCGATCTCCATGGCAGATGGCTTGTCCATGGGGTACTTCTGGTACGATCTGAAGGTTTTCGTAGCCCATGGTTCCGAACCGCCGCGGTAAATCTGATATGTCAACTCAAATCGAAGCGGCTTCCCTTCGCCGATTTGCGGGATGGTCCGCTCGAGGGCGGTTGAATCTCTGCGGGTGAGAAGCTCATGGGAGCAGTGGGTTAAGCGGCGTATAAGGGCTTGACATAGTTGGTCCGTCGGCTCGAATCCGTAAGATGACTGGTACTGTCTCTCGTAGGTGAGATCCAAGGAAGGCTGAAACTTGATGCAGACTCGGACAGCCAAGCCAGCGGGCGACGGGGAGGTGAATTTCGGGTCGTTGAGGCCAGTTGCGGTTCGAGGTCGCCCCGGGCTTGAAAGAAGAAACCTTCTCCGGAAGCCCGAGGCGCCGGAATGCGACGTTGAAGGACGGACGAGATCAGACTCGGCCATGTCCGTCTAGAGTTGTAAAGGTGAGAGCAGCGCCAATGGCCATTCGGTTGGTAATGTTTAAAAAGGGAGTTTGAATCTCAGTTCCCACCAGACTCAAACCGAACCCGTCAGATAGTGTCCGGGGGAGGGACAACGGGGGGTTTTAAAAAAAGCGGTTTCGACGGGGAAGAGACAAAGTAAGGTAGCACTGGCTGGCCCTAATGCAGGCAGTCTCCATCAAGTCATCCATAAAAAGGACGGTAGCACCCAGAAAGGAAAGGTTGCTTGGGACCAAAGAAAGAGGAACCAAGAAAAGTGACGAAAACGGGTAGGAGAAGGAAGCGCAGGTGCTGCAGAAGCAAGAAAGCCAGAAGGCACCTAGCAGAAGCACCAACCGCGCGGGCGGGTCACGCGAGTGATATGTATGAGATGTTATGGCTACGATTGTGGTGCGGTTCTGACGCGCCGATGCGAGAGGTTGGGCGACCCATGGCATGATACACCCAGCGCAGCTTATTACAGGGGAAGCCTAGCCAACCGGAGGAGCCTCTGTCCTCTGCGCAGGAAGCTTTTCTTCGCAGGGCAACCTCGGATTACCGTTTAGGTAGTCGGGTTGGCGGAAAGGGTGGTGCGGCCGTGTTTGTTTCTGGAATAAGACAAGGCTGATTACGGCTGATGAACTGACAGTGTCACAAGTGAAATAGGTACGTAGTGGGAGCGGGAAGCAGAGAAACCACGGCAGGACTCCATCCATGTTGGTTGGTGAGGTGGGCGAGGCGATTGTCAATGCTACCCGTACCCGCATTGCTGGAGAAGAAAGCAACAAGTGAAATTTGTTCAATGCTCGCTCGGATTGCCATGGTGATTTCCCACGGGCGGCTGCATTGCTGTAGCGCCGTAGCGAATGACGGCAAGACAACACAACAAGACAACAGAGCACCTCAAACCCACCAGCCGCATCCGCAAATTTCTTCGTTTCCTCGGATGCAAGAGTGAGGAAACCCGCGCGAAACACAACATCGCGAGCGTAGCAACGCCCCGAATGAGTCAGCGACGGCGCAAGCAAGCAGATTGAAAATGATGGAAAGGACTCTTAGTCGCCCGAAATGTGCCGCTTGGCCGTGGGCTCCTCACTGCTGCTCCTCTTCGCTGCATGCTGTGCCTTGAATTGCGCTGTCCTGTCCTGTTTCTGAGGCTGACATGGGCATAGTCTCCTGCCTCATCCAACGCATGGAAATGGAGTTCGCGCCTGACATACTATGTAGGCACAAGGGTGAAGCGAAAGCTGGTGGGGATGAGCGGATTCCGTACCCCTTCCGGAGAGAGACGCTGCTGTTTCTGCAGGTGGTCGTCGGCGTCAGCGACTCAGCAAGTCCATCGGCGACTCGAAGCTCGCGCGTCCGTAATAATACAAGGATTCAAATATCAGGCAATTTGGTAGATCCGCTTTGGGGCATGCGGGCCTTGCAAACTGTCGCAACACACGCAGTCTGCAGAAGGCTGGATGCGCCGGAACCTGGGCGTCGGGAACTATCGCTAAGGCGCCTGAAGAAACCCGAATCCGTCACCAGATCCTGGCATGATCTCCATCTAAACCAAGCTGCCAGATGCCGGGCCAAGGGTGAGGCGTGGGAGAGGAGAAGTGCAGCACAGATCGGAGAGGGGCGGGCTCGCAGGAGTCACTGGCGCCAGCTGCTTCTCCTCCGACCCCCCGGTTCACAGTTCGAGATTAGAGGAGCTTGGGAATCGTAGACGTCTTCAAAAGGACTAACTGGACCGGACTGGTTTGCATGACGACAGTCGGGCCCGGGCGCCCGTTCTTGACCGCTGCTGGACCCCAGCCGATCCCTTGAGACATGGCCGGAGGTGGTTTTAAAAAACCAAAAGAGATAAAACCTCTTCCCATGGAACGGCAACGCTTGGAGTCGAACCCCGTAATAAATGGCTCCTGGCCAATGGCCTCTGCTGCATGACGGTTAAAGACTCAAAAAGTCAACATGCTTCGCCCAGTCAATGTCGCGTATTACATAAGGGGGAGCCCCGCATATCCAAGAACCCGAAAAAAGACCCTAGAATATCAAGGGTCGACCGGAACCCTTGTCCCAAGCCCACCTACCAACACCTTGTCGATGTCGTGGTCTTGCATCTTGCCCACTCCGATGGGACAATCCACCCGTAGTGGGAACCGTGGATACTCTCCTGCGACCACTCAAAGATTTGAGAAAGAGAGAAATGCTCGTCACTTTGAGGTCCGAGTCCCTCTGCGCGCGAACTTTGGCGTCATGGCGCCAGCCACGCGCCTTTTCCGCTCTCCGTCTGTCTCTGCCGCTACTGGCACCTTGCCGCCCCGAGACAGAGGGTCTTTGTTCTGGACGGAAATCCCGCTGCTAGAGAGACAGGTGGTCGCCGCTTGTCTCAAAATCTCTCTCTCGGTGTCGCCCAGCATGAATGGTCGGGATACGTCGTCGGGCCATCTTGGTAGATAGTGGGCGTCATGGAATGTACCCAGACTTAGGGCAATGCAAAGTCTCAGGGTCCCCTCAGCATCGCTATGCAAATGCAAAGCGGCTCTCTCTCTCGATCTGCCAAGTGCTAACTACTCCGACTCAAGTCAATTGGACGGATGGCGGTCCGTCTGAAGTCGATGGGCAGCTTCGAGACTCGGCCGATGCACAGAAGAGTTCGTCTCGATCGAGCAGCAGATGATGCATCGAAGCCAGGGCCCGAGCTCAAGGTTG
This sequence comes from Colletotrichum orchidophilum, assembly GCF_001831195.1. Taxonomy (NCBI): domain Eukaryota; kingdom Fungi; phylum Ascomycota; class Sordariomycetes; order Glomerellales; family Glomerellaceae; genus Colletotrichum; species Colletotrichum orchidophilum. Next base: position 215,570 of record NW_019173034.1, read on the forward strand.
TTCGGGATCCTGGAGTGATTCGACCGTCATTCTGGGGTAGTCGACGCCTCGGCGTCGTTGGCCGCTACCAATTGTAGCGTAGTCTTGCCACGGCCCGCAAACGGTTCCTACGCAGCCGAACCTTCGATGTCTCCAGGTGAGCCGCGGTCGTCATCGATGATCGACCTCGAACCATTGCTACACGCGTGACCCTTGAAACACCGGGACTTGGGCCCTGTCAGTGTACCAAGCCTTTTCCCATCGAGTAAAGCTCACTTGGTTTGCCTCAAGAACTGAGATACAGCACGTGCACAGGGCTTCTCTTGGATAGAGAGTTGGTGAAAGTGAAGGCAAACCTGTCAGCGCGTAGCCCAGCCATCTGATGGGGATCCATTTCCTCTCGTCAGATATCAGCGGTTGCAGACCTGTCTCCGAGGAAGGCATTAAGTCATTTTCCAGGATGCTTGTCATCTCCGGACCTACTTCCCGCATCTGCCCAACATGTTCTCCTCATTCGAAAACCTTGTCCACTATGGTATCCTTCTCACCATTTTTTTTTTCGGAGGGTGGGTGAACTCGAAGTTGGTTTCACAAATCCCGGAAGCTGTTGACTTGCTAAGTGGGCTCAGAAGGAGCAACGGTGGCGGTAGTGTCGCGGTCCGTCAAGGTCCAGATCGATTGATAAGTGCACGAGGATTGAGGCCTATGTCTGTCAAAAACGAGGTTTGCTGCTCACCAGTAAGAACCTCCAAAGGCGTTACATGGTCATGCTCTAGACAAACACTCTCTTCGAGGTCGCCGGAAGGAGTGTTTTGAAGAGCTGCGTGGACTACGGCGTCATGATCTGGACGCAAAAGTGTAGAAACCCGGGATCCATGCTGCTCGCCCCGAAGCTTGACTTACAGCTTTCTAACTCCGTTTGATTCGTTGGGATAAACTGCAAGTAGATGTGCTATGCAACTACATGTTCAACAATCAACTGCTTGAGCCATTCGCTTGCAGTATCAACATCGCCAGGATTCTCTGTGCTTCATCTGACGGCATGGTTAGATTGCTGATGGCAAGACGTGGGATTTAGAGGATCGCGGGGAAGACTGTTCGTTGGGAGTGGAGCTTTCTGGGATTGGAAAAGGGACAAATAAGAGACCTGGATGAATATTGAGAAGGGAAAAAAATGTTTGGGCTCTTGAAAAAAGAGGTGGGGTTTCCTGATCAGGTCGAAGTATCGAGTTGTTGGGAAATAGCGTAGAGCTATAGCATACTCAATTTTTCAAAACGTACAGGATTGTTGAAGCTATCTAGATGTAGAAATTCTCTCGCAGATGTTCTACATGTTGCAGTCCCCAAGCTTATGTCTTGAGACCAGAAAGGTTTACTCGTTAAGATGTGCCCCCTATATCGCCAGAGCAACACCAGCTATTGCACTTGAACGAACATGAGCTAGTCATCTCGTGTACTCGAGCTTAGATTTTCCCTAGGTCAGAAACCATCCCAACTTCGGTCAATAAAGTATGTCCATTATCTGTTCAGCTCGAGGGTAACTTCTGGGCCTTACTTTAGTCCTGTAATTGGGTCCATCTTCGTTACTGTCTTGAGAACAAACCCACTCTAGCTAGCCTAAGGGTGAAGAAGCCAGCTCTTTCTGTAGTGACCAGGCTTTCCTCGGATATCGTTCAAGTATTCCGTTCTCATCAGCCATGGCTGAGAGCTCAGAGAAGCCGGTCAGAAGAACAAAATCCAGTTTTCCGTTAAGAGTCTCTCTATGTATATCTATAGTGACGGTGTGATTTCACTTTGCCAATCAGATGTAGAATCATAAGTTCGGTTCGCACCAGACCAAGGTGATCCCAAATATAGCCCTGACATGTCGTCTTCGTCGTTGTATTAGTAAATCACCCAGTACGTGTATTTGTAACAGTCTTGATAGCATGTTTGTATCTCGACTACCCACCCCTACCGGCAAATATCTTGTTCATGAATTGCCGCTCTGCTGGGGAAAAAGAGGTCATTTCTCATCAACTTTTCTGTATTCCAAATCCCCTCCTCTCTGAATAAGAGCTCCACCCTCTCAACAACGGGTAGCCCGTCTTTTCCTTCTCTCAAAGTTGAACCTCATCCTCTGCGCTCCCTGGACGTAAGATGCCTCGCCCGCCGCCTCTCGTCCTCCGTCAGAACCCAAATCATGCCATCCTCCTCCCCATCATCCGGCTGCGCGGAAACCTCCTCCCACTCCTCCTCCTCCATGTTCGCCACCATCAAAATCTGCGACACCCTTGCAAAGAGCTCCCTGACGCCGTAGTTGCCCTTGGACACGGTGCTGACAATGCTGGAGAAGTCGCGCTCCATGCGGATGACGCCGTAGGCGTTTGCCCGGGCGTCCCAGACCCTGCGTTCGAGTACACGCGAGAGGTACCGTGCCGTGAGGTCATGGAGCGTAGTGAAGGTGTGGGTCGTCATGAGCCGCGCAACGGGCTTCATGAGCTGATCCCAGCCGTGCTCGAAGCGTCGGGACACCTGATCGAGCATCTCCTCCTCATCCTCGTCGTTTTGCTGGGCAAACTCAGCCAACTCCTCTTCGGTCAAAGAGTAGTCTACGTCGCGGAAGGTATCAGTGAGCACGGGCCGGAGCCGTGGTTGGATAACCTGCTTGAAAAGAACCTGAAGTCCCTCGTTGAGAAGCTCGGTAGTCTTGGTCGTGAAGGAACTGTGCAGTGTGTTGAGTGCAGAGGCCACGAAAGCAACGTCCTTGTCAAAAGGGAACGTGTCTCTGAGGGACGGCTCATGAGCATCGCCGTTTGCTTTAGGCGGGTCATTCGTGCTTCCGAGGTTAGTCGTGATGATTCGTCCGAGGTACTCATTTGCAGTGTCGAGACTGTTGATGAGGACGATGAACTGGATGATCCTGTCTTCTGGCGGAAACCCTCCTTGCACAATGGGCTTGGGGTAGGACTCGTCTCGCATCTTTCGCTGAATCATGCCGACAAAGTCTGAGCCGAGGACTCGGCCGATGGTGGGGATGACGGATGAGATGACATCTCTTTGAGACGTCGATATTGACTTTTGAATAACGGCACTGACAACGTACATGACGTCGTCAACCGCAGAGATGATGAATGCTTGGTTCGTGTCGATGTGCTTGTTCATGCTGAGAGATAGTCCACTAGCCGGTGATTCGTCTAGTTGGAACGCTTTTTCGACGGATCTTCGGAAGAAGAAAGTCATCATGATGTTATACGGGGATGTTAGCTTGTCCGAGACCTTCTTCTTGAGGTTGGATTTGACAACAACTTCCGGCATTGAAAGCGGTGCATCAACAGGTGTAGAGGGTTCCTGGAGGGATTGTTAGTGATGAGTTCGCAATGACAGGGAAGCGTTCCACTTACGCGAGTCTTTCCTGCCAGGAACTTTGAGTACAGAGACCACCGGCCGAGCATAATTGCGATCTCACTAAGAAGGCCATCGACCTCCTTCATATTGACGCCCTCATCCTCACTGGCACGCGGGTTCGCGCCGGCGCCCATGGCAGGCGAGTTGACCCGTGGTGTCCCGCCCCTCTGTGGAGGTAGGAAACTCTGCACCAAGAAAGAAAAGGGGTAGCTCTTGACGTCCTTCAACCGTCTGTCAACGTCTCGCTCATCGCTCCATGAGTCGAGAACGATGCCCCCTTGTACGTCGGCCTCCTGTTGCAAACGCTCAATGACACGAACCATCTTGCCAGAGCCATAATGGAGCTCGACGAGACCACCATGGCCTTCCACAATGCGGGCAATATGATCGAATAATCTGGTGAGGGCATTCGCATAGAAGAAGCCTTCTTTCCTCGCCTGGACACCAGGACCCTCCTTCAAAACGGATCTTGCCGTACCGGCCACGCCCTGGCAGACATATCGCCCGTAGACGTCCAGGCCAACGTCTCCTCTTCCAATGAGCGGGAAGAGTTTGAAGAACCTCGTCACCTTGGCGCCATCTCCCTCCCTGGTCGCCTTCTCAAACTCCCTGAGGAACAGCCCGCAGAGACTCTCTTTGGCATTCTCGAGCGTCACCCACGGTGGGTCGGGAACCTCAACGGACGGGACAATTGACGACGCAAACTTGCCCTTGGTGATATCTTCAGGCACCTGCGCCGCCCGCGCCAGGTACGCCGCGGCCGCCTCCCAGTCCTGCGGGGCACCCATGCTACCAACGACGCCCTGGACGCAAGCCTTGAGCTCGACGACCTGCTTGACGACTTCGAGTGTATCCTCGACCCGGCTTTTCTCCAGGTCCAGCTCCTTCACCTTATTGCTCAGCCGCCCCGCGGTGTCCGCAGCCGTCGAGAGCATGTCATTGCCAACTGACCGCGCGGCGATGACCTGACTGCCGAGCCCCGCGCGCAGCAGGTCCAATCGGCCTAGCTCGCGTGCGAGGTCAGCCTGGGAGTCAAGAAGTGCATCGAGGCGGCTCGTGATCGTCGATTCGCGGGCGTGGAGAGCTTCGAGGGCAGCACGCACCTCGGCGACGCTCGATGCTGCGTAGATGCTGCTGGTGCTGCTACTGCTGGGTCGGGCCGCAGCGCTGCTGTGCGCGCCGTCGGCGGCATTGTCGCTGTCCGCGCGATGGGAGGAAACGCCATTCGTGAGTGTTGACATTGGCGCGAGCTAGCTGACGGGTGCATAGCTACCTTGGCCTGCCAGCAGAGGTAGGGGGTGTTGTCTGTGCCGTGAGGGTTGAGGCCGAGGTCGAGGTGTTAGCTGGCCCGAAGTGCAAGGTAGGAGTTTCGGTGAGCAAGGCTCACCGATAAGCGAGGTCAAGGTGTGGGCGCAAGGGAGGAACAAAGTTTGGGCTGATCTGCAAAACTGTCCTATTCAGAGCATCGGACGAAAGCAAGGAGGGGGTTTACGATTGGATTTTGGAAAGGCCGTTAAACTATTTACCGTATTCAGAGATTTACATATATGCTAAGGCCGTTGACCGGTACGACTCCCCCGTACCTCACATGAGTGATGCTTCCCGTTCTACACTGCCTGACTGTAACTGCCGCCCATGCGCCGTCTGGCATATTTCCAGTATTTTCTAACCTCATCCGCCCAAAACACCGTGCTACAAAGCATCAGAAGTCCTAACAAATCGAACAAGCCCAATGCCTCTGTTTGGAAAACCTCCTGGAGCCAAGGGAAGTAAATGACAAGTAATTGGCCCGCAATGCTGAGTGAGACCGCCCAGTTGAACAAGGTGTTTGAAAAGAGCCCAACTTCGCCTCGCAGAATCGACTTTGATTCGGATCGGCAGGCCAATGCGTTGAACATATCAAATAATACAAAGCAAGTAAAGGTCATGGTCGTATCGCGGCGGTTAACCTCGCCATCGGCCAGCATCTCACGTCTATAGACGAGCATCGTGCCCGCCATGATGATGAATGCCGAGGTCATGACCCTGTAGAGCAGAGCCCTCGTGAGGACTGCGTCGTTCCGCTTCCGTGGGGGCCGGTTCATTACGTCGGCGTCAACGGTTTCTACGCCAAGCGACTGAGCGGGTGGGCCATCCATGATGATGTCTGTGAAGTCGTTAGTTTGGATAGAAACTTCCCTGGGAACAGATGGACTCACTGATCCAGAGGATCTGCATGGCATTCAGTGGCGATTTGAAGCCGAGGATTGTGCAGATTAGTACGAGAGACAAGCCAGCTGCGCTTGTACTCAGCTGGAACGTCAAAAAATTCTGGATATTGTTGAAGATTCCCTTGCCCTCTTCGATCGCTCGAAGTATCGTTGAGAAATCGTCGTCCGTCAGAATCATATCGGCAGCCTCCTTGGCCACATCAGTCCCGTGTAAGCCCATCGAAATGCCAATATCTGCCCTTTTCAGTGCCGGAGCATCGTTGACACCATCTCCAGTCATGGCCACAATATCGCCCCTGGCCTGGAAAGCCCGAATAATCTTTAGCTTATGGTCCGGGTTCGTGCGGGCAAATATGGTAGTGTGCTGAATGGCATGGGAAAGCTCCTCTTCTGACATGACATCAACATCCTCACCCCTCAAGACTGGTCGGACTGCGGCTTGATTAGAGGCGTATTCGATGGGCTTTGCAATCGGCATGCCAAGCTGTCTCCCGATTGCCACGGCGGTCGTCTCGGCGTCTCCTGTTATCATGACAACTCTGACACCTCCGCGCAAAAGTCTCCTAATTGACTTGCCAACTCCAGGTCTTGGGGGATCGCTCATGCCGACCAGGCCAGCAAATGTCAGGCCCCTATATGTCTCGTCGACGGGTTGGGGAGTATTGGTACGACTGGTCGGCGCCAGTGCCGTTCTGCCCCTATGTCTCGAAACCGCACCGCTGGCGAATGCAAGTACGCGGAGGCCCCTCGACGCCATAGTCTCGGCAGCTTGCAGTGCCTCCTCACGACGCGTGGAGTCGAGGACGATCTCTCGGCCGTCGCGGGTGAGATAGGTGTCGCAAGCTTCGAGAATTCGGTCGATGGATCCTTTCATGTAGGCAAACTCCTTATCGTGGGTTCCAATGGTGACGCCCATCCATTTACGCTCAGAACTGAAGGGGGTCTCCGTCAGACGCGCACCGATAGACTCGCGAACGTCATGCTCCTTGAATCTGTCAAGCAGATCGAGCATAGCGACGTCCGTAGGTTGGCCACACCATCGTGTGTAAGTTGAAGTGAAGTCTGCTCCTTGCGTTGATGATAGGACGGCCCTAGCGGCCGCACCGTTCTCGGTGTACTGCTGTGCCAAACGGCCATTGTTCGCAATGTTTCCAATCCGTAGGATACGCAAAGTGGCGGGGTCTGGCTTGGTTTCCGTCGCTTCATCATCAGATTCAACATCAATGGCGCCATTGGCACCAAAATACCACATCTTAGCGGTTGTCATGTGGTTCATGGTAAGAGTTCCTGGGGCATGTCAGTAAATACCGAGTTTGATCGCCAATCAATGCTTTCGCCCTCATACCTGTCTTGTCGGTGCAAACGACATTTACCGAACCCAGAGTCTCTACCTTGGGCATTCTGCGCACGATAGCATTGTGGCGAGCCATTCTATGGACACCAAGAGCTAGGGTGACCGTCACGATAATTGGTAGACCTTCCGGAATAGCTGCAACAGCAAGAGAGATTGAAATGGTGAAGATTTCCAACAGTTTCTTTCCCTGAAGCCATCCGACTAGAGAGATTAGTCCGATAACAACGAACGAAGCTTTGCTGAGCTGAGAGCCTAGATCGTCCATTGAGAGTTGGAGAGGTGAACGAGGACTTTCTGTCCCAGACACGCTGGTCGCAATTGTTCCGAAGTTGGTTTGCCCACCCGTTGCAAAGACAATCCCTTGGCCGTGACCGGATCTCACGAGTGTGCCCATCCAGGCAATGTTGTTCTCGCCACTCCCACCCGCATCACGGTTGTCGGACAAGGCGGATGGACTCGGAAGCTGAAGCGTGTCTGCGCCATATGCCGGGGACAAGAGACTTCGCGCTTTCACTTCAGCAGTGATCCGCACTGGCTCGTTTTCTCCTGTGAGGTTTGACTCGTCAATCGTGAGATCTGCTGCCTTGGTGACCCGAATATCCGCCGGAATACGATCGCCCGTGGTGAAGTAAACCAAGTCTCCTGGCACAAGCTGCGAAGCCATGACCTTTGATGAGGTTGCTTCCAGCATTTCTTCCCCAGGCGTAGTAGATCCGACCGACTCTGTGCCGTCCATAGGTCCCTGTGGGGGCCAGGTGGGAGTTCGGGCGCTGCCGGGTGTCTTGCTGGCAGCTGAACGGACCAGATGGGCGTGAGCAGGAACTAAATGGCTAAGAGCCTCTATTGACTTTTCTGAGCGGTATTCTTGCACAAAGCCGACTGAGACGACGATTGTCACGGCGACCGTGATGCTGACTGCGTCATCCATATTGCCTAAAAATAAGGATGCTCCGGCCGACACAAGCAACAGCAAGATAAGCGGTTCCTGAAATTGTTTGATGAACCGAAGCCACAGCGGTTCGGGGGGTTCGTGGGGTATCTCGTTCGGTCCGTAGTCGCTGAGTCGGTTCATGGCTTCTGCTGGTGAGAGACCGTGGGTAAGGGACGTTTGAAGACGGCTGGCGGCTTCTGTCGAACTCATCGAGGAGAACTGGTCGGCGATGCTCTACACAAATATACATGAGCTCAATCCTGAAGATATGGAGGGATAAGGAGAGTATTACCCTTGACTGCGCCGACGTAGTTCGATTGTGGCCTGGCCTGGGCCGCGTTGATTCCGTCTCCACAGGTTCCATGGTCAAACCATTGATGCTCGGCCTCTTGGCCGTCAGAGGCAACAAAGCTTCGCCATCGTTGGAGTCCTTCCTTTTATGCCACGGCCACTGCATACCTGCGTATGGCGAGGCAGAATAACTCGGTCACGACCTTGGATTAGTTGTTGAACGCCCAACGCCGATCATCTGTCAGTGGAGGAGGCGAAAAGGAGGCATGCGCCGAGGCTAAAGGATATGTCGTCGGATCTCAGGGCACGTTCGTTTTCGGAGGATGTAAGGTCCTTTATCGCCAAGGTATCAATTGCGGGGAGCTTGGTCCGAAGACATAGTTTCGCGGAAGCTGGTGACGGGGTGTAGACAAGCGGATGTCGTGGGAAAAGATCAGAAAACGTGTGCCTTCGGCTGGGATAGCAGATGCATAGCCAAATCTGGTCCCAGGGACAGGGCGTGCGGCGTGCCGACGCGACTCTTAGTTTGGCGGGTCCGTGGCTGTTGTACAGGGGGCCCTGGAACGAGGACTCGGGAGCAGTCTCGCCGCTCCGCACATCCCAGTGGACCGTTGCTGGAGCATGCCGCTGCAAGCAATCCAGTGTCGTGGTCACTGGTCAGGCGTCAGACATGGGCATGCACGATATCAGTTACATGTCTCATGATTGCCACGTAAATTTGTCCAAGCCATACCATTACAAATGAATGATCCTAGCCTCGCTATTGGTGTCAATGCTAGGATATCTCATTGCTGGTATCCGTATCTGGCGGCTCAACGCGGAAGCAACGGAAAAACGAGGGGGAATGGTCACCATCAAGGTCGTGGAAATGTTAGGTATACACTGTGTCCAGGCTGCAACGACGCAAAGTGACACCGACACTTGTCTTTTGAAGCCGTAATTTTTATAAGCCAAAATTAGTCCAAATTAGTCGGGGCCTCCAGGTCCCAAGTCATAGTGATCATGTTCGGGATTCAAATTGGAGATACAGGGCCTCCAATAATATCTCGGAGGCTTACACTACTAAAATTTGGTTTCGTCTCATGTGTGTCTCCAAGCGGACCAGTAGGCTTTAGCAGTGGGAACTCCTCGCCTCGAGATTCCTCAACTCACGACAACTCATTGCTGCAGCTGAAGTGTTTGCCGCACTTGACTGCGTGATGCGTGTGAGATGAACAAGATAAAGGATATAATGTTGCAGGAGGTACTTGATTCGGAACTTGGGCTGCATCCTCTGCGGCACCTGGAGTGGTAATCACTATGCATGGTGCCTGCTTCGACTTACAGCTTCCGAGTTGGGAAAGCTCCGGACCTCGTACCTGAAAATGCTTAGATAATACATACGAAGTTGGCATCCTTGCCATGTACTGTTCACACCGCCACAGTATGAGAAAATACCTCCGACCCGCCGCTTCCGGGATGGTCGCCGGGTCAGCGAGTTGATGATCCAAGAGCGGAGCAACGGTCTCACGTGATGTGGCTGGTGCCACCAAATTCTGCGCGGACCAATCCCTGCCCAATCCCAGCCCCGTCAATTTGCGTCCACTGGCACGGCGCCGACAGAGAAGACCACCACACCTTGACTCCCCCCTCCTGCTCGCTTCCTTCATCTCCCTCATCGCTGCTCATCGCGCTCTTGCTACTATTGCTATCGCTGCAAGTTACTCTTCGGCCCTTCGCGATCGTTACGACTTGCTTCATGTCACCGCGCATCGTACTCTGCGCGTGTTAGACTTCCTCCCGACCGCTACATCCCCAACGCGACCCGATTCCCCATAACAACGCGCTTTCGTGTTTACGAGAGCTTCCGCAACCACCCCTCCCACCCCGGCGCGCGTCGCTGCATATATACCTTACGAGCAGTAGCTCTTGCTTCTTGTCTCTCGCATTAACGACTCGCGTTACGATTCGCCGTAGCCGCCATGTTCTATTCGGAGACGCTCCTCCAGAAGAGCGGGCCGCTGGCCCGCGTTTGGTTGTCGGCCAACATTGAGCGCAAGCTTTCAAAGACGCACATCTTGCAGTCCAACCTGCCGGACAGTGTAGAGGCTATCATTACACCCGGCCAGGCCCCGATGGCCCTTCGTCTAAGTGGCCAGTTGCTGCTTGGTGTTGTCAGAATCTACAATCGCAAAGCCCGTTATCTCTTGGAAGACTGCAATGAGGCCTCGATGAAGATCAAAATGGTGCGCTTGCTCCCCACTTGGGTTTTTGACGCGTTTGACTAACTTGTGTAGGCGTTCCGTTCAAGTGATAACCACGATATGGCAGTCGCCAACCTCTACGTTAACAACCGCGAAGCGCTGCTGCTGCCTGACAAGATTACTCCACTAGACAACCTGGATCTTCCTCCGCCTCCCGATGCGGCTTGGCTCTTGTCGCAAATGGACGATGTCACAGCTACGCCAGTTGGCCGCAAGGGGCGCGTTAGCAACCGTGACATCAACCTGCAGGAGGATTTCAACAACAGCCAATTTTTAAACCAGGTGGACACTCTCGATGACGAACTGGAGCTCGCACCTATGGAGGATCTCGACCTCGAACTCGATTTTGGCATGGACATCGATGAGCGACCCACTCGCATGGATACGACTATCGAAATGGGAAGAGATGCGCCTCTGGCTCGCTCAGTCGAGGACGACATGTTCAGCGAGCTCGATATCATGCCGCGAGGCAAGGACCAGACCGAGCGTGAACCCTCACTGGGTCTGAACCTTGACTTTGGCGACGATACCGTTCGTATCGCTGATGAAGAGGGCGATATTCAAATGGGTGACGACAACGAGTTCCAGTTCCCCATCGGCGATCAATCTGTTGTTCCGGGTCTTTCTGGTGGTCCTTTGGACATGCCGCGTGGCCGCATCTCTGAATCGCCACTTTCAGAGATCGACCCTGAGTTCGCGAGAGAGGTTGAAGAGGAATATTCCCGCATTCAGCATACGGATCTCTATGAACCAGATGAGGAAGAGGAGCATACAGTCATTCGTCATCCTCAACGAGCGAAGAAGAGGAAGATTCTGCTGCCAGACGAGCAGACGATGCTTTCAAGCACCCACATCAAAGACCAACAGGCTAACCATGCCAACATTCTCAGAGCTCAATCGTTCTTGCCTAGGGATCCGTTCGTCCTCGCTCTGATGGAAATGCAAAAGAGTGGCGGCTTCGTTTCCAACATCATGCTCGATGGCCGCAGTGCCAATTGGGCACCTGAGCTGAGAGGTATGCTCTCGCTTGAAGCTGTCAGCCGATCCAACGAGTTGAAGAGGAAGCGGGACAGCGGCATCGCTGATGTGGAGAGTGACAACGGTGCCACATCCAAGTCGCCTCGCCTGAATGTCGAAGAAGACGATGCATTTGCTGTCGAGGATGCCGGTCTAGGCAATCAAAGCATAGCAGCAGATGGCACTATCCTTGAGATTCCAGCTGACGAAGAGGGCATCAATTTTGGAGGAGACGACGACAACACCGGCAGACCCGTTTCACGTGAAGGAAGCCCTATGCCCAACTTTGATGAGACAACTGCTCCTGCAGTTCATCCCCAGGACAGTGGCCCTGTCTCCATGGGTACCAAGCATGCTGTCCACGTACTGAGAGATATTTTTGGCCCCGAGGCCGAGCACGACGCCGACCAGCGCAAGAAGAAGGCCGTGGTCTTCCAGGACCTCCTTCCCGAGAAGAGAACGACGAAAGCAGATGCTACCAAGATGTTCTTCGAATGTCTCGTCTTGGCTACGAAGGACGCGATCAAGGTAGAGCAGGGCGAGACCCTCGGCGCTCCCATCAGAGTCCGCGCCAAGCGTGGCCTTTGGGGAGCCTGGGCAGAGCGCGAGGCAGGTGGCGAGATTGCCGAGGAGGAGGAGCTAAACCAACCCGAGCCCGCAGCCGTGAGTGCCCCGGCTGTTGCTGTGGAGGCATAGACGATCACTGCTTGCTTTGACGAAGACCACTCGATTGATGCATAGCTATTGGAGGCTTGGCATGTAAAGTAACCGTTCTTTCTCTCTCTGTTGGACTACGTTTGGGGTCGGTCCTGGAAATGGCACTCAGCCAAGTGGCGTTTGGAGTAAATTAGGATGCTGGAGAGATACCAGATGCAGTTGCGGCCTGGGAGGGTGGGAAAAGCATGATTTGGGTACCCGAGCCGCATCTTCGTCGTTGGAGTGGCTTAATGTCGTTTTTTCTGCCTTTTTTTTTTTTTCAACTGGAGTGCTAGTATAGCTTGTTTTGATCGAGGCCATGGCGGGCCTGTAAGGATACCTCAGTACCTAGTTAGCTGTTCCCCATTGTCAATGAAGCTAGACATTTCTTCATTTCAAACTTTTGCGTGAGTGGTGACAAAGACTGTGATTGCATCTAAGCTTTGCGATTTCTCTGCCTCGAACAGCCTAATGGTTTGAGGGTGTCCACCACTCAAGGCTGTATAATCCCTACTAGTTTACGGATATGTTGTACTTCGTCGCGGACTTGTGCAACCCAGCTGCAATGAGTAGGTGGATTTGCTCGTCGTCGGGGTTGTCGCGTTATGTCCAAACGCCTTGTACATTACAATTTCGGATAGCGTAGTTGCGAAGAGCGGAATTTGAGATTGACCGCTACATAGATAAATATGTATTAATCAGTCCATAACGGGCAACTCTCATCGTTTGTTTGGTGGTTCTAGACGAGTCAGAAACAGATTTTGTATATATGTAGTAGAACATGTCAAAGTGCGCCTGACTCAGATGAGTTTTCGGCTTCTTGTAGACCAGACTTACGGTCTATGGTCAGCAGCTCTGAATACGACTAAAGGTCGTCAGCCACGCCGAAAGTAAGTGAGCTTGGAAAGTTGGACAGCGCCCACTTCTTTGAACCAGTACCGCCTCTACCTATCCCGGGGAATAGTGATATTAGTGATTGCCAAAAGAAATCAGCCATCCATACAACCTCTGGCACCTTTTAGATCCAAAGCTTAATGAGGGTTATGATGACAACAAAGCGTGATTCTATCTACTGAATTTAATTCAAGATTTGAGTAGCGAAGGGCTGTAACTGATTTGCCCCGGCTGTATCGGGCTCAGCAACTCAGCGTACGAGAAAGTGATGATATTTCATAGCGAAATACATCTTGGGGATCACAATGCACGAAGTGTATTCTTCCATCGCTGTCTCCCAGGTCAAAATGAGTCGGGCCTGAAACCTCGACCCACGTTGAGTGTTGTCTATTGAGGGTGTAGCATATTAGATCCAGTGGTGATTTAACCTTTGCCCACCAAGGACCATGCTCTCAACTTCAGCCATCACCTTCAGTTGTAATCGGAAGGCCTTTTGGTTCACACACGACAGAGGGACGACTCGAAGCTCCGATGGCTCCATGAAGTGGCCAGAAGGGACTTTGTCAAACTTTGGCGCGTAACTTCGAAATTAGATTGCAACTCGACCCAGTTACCTGAGTATTACCTCAGTACCCTAGACGTCATTGCAGCCGCGGCAGTGGTACATAAAGGTCCCGTTATGCACAGACCACTCGACTGATAACGATAAGGCGAACAGGACAATTTACATCCTAAGGTAGGTAAGGTACCATGCTGCTCGGGACAAACTATCCTCTGCTCCAAGCCGACCTTGAGGCCTTGCGATACACGTCTTGAACGACTCAGATTTTCATTCTTACGAATCTTCTTTGTATTCTCGTCACTCATTTGCCCTTCAATTTGGCTCCGTAGAGTCTGCCTCTCCTTTCCCTTCCTCGATGCCTCTTTCTCCCTCTACTAACAGCTATGGATGGTGATCCGAACGTTGAGTCGCAGCTCGACTCGTTTAGCTTGACCTTCCCCCTACCCTATCGCATAGGGTGTATCATTGTCCTTGGTAGGTAGCGATTGCGCGTGAATTGAAATGACATGCTGACTATAGCATAGCTGTCTGGGGCTGGGGTGTTAACCTCCACTACCTACACAAAGTCAAGATCGATGTACCGGCCTTGATTCGATATCCCTCACGATCCTCCCCGACACAACCGGCGCATCACCTCTCGACTTACCGCCTTGCAACCGTACTTTCGACGGTTTTCTTACTCTCGATTTCGACCTTCTGGCTCTTTTCCCGTCGAACCCCCGCCCTCGTCATCGAATATGACTGGTTACCGATGACCTTCCTGGTCGCCCTTGCGGCCCTGTTCTTCGTTCCGATTCGCAACTTTTCGCAAGGCGGGCGATCGCGATTCCTCGCTACGCTACGCCGCGTGAGCATCGGAGGTATAGCAGAAGCCAAGGATGGAAAATTCGGAGATATTTTGCTCGCCGATGTGTTGACGAGCTATTCCAAGATCTTGGGAGATCTCTACGTTGTGCTGTGCATGTTCTTCACGCCGTCCGGGGCTTCGACCGCGCGACCGGACCGGAACTGCGGTGGAACAGTGATAGTGCCGCTCATCATGGCAGTTCCGTTCGCGATACGGTTCAGGCAGTGCATCATTGAGTATTTCCGAGTCCGAAGAGCGCCTTACAAGGAGTCAGTCGGTTGGGGCGGACAGCATCTGGCCAACGCCACCAAATACGCCACGGCCTTTCCCGTCATCATCTTCAGTGCACTGCAACGAAGCGTTCCGGCTGATCAGCCAGCGCCTGGTTTGAACAGAGCATGGCTGGTGGCAGTGCTGGTCAACTCCCTTTACTCGTGGTATTGGGATGTTGCCAAGGATTGGGACCTGACGTTGTTCTCATCGGCGCGCCAGCGCAACAATCCGGAACACCCGTTCGGGCTCCGTCGGCGGCTTGTTTTCCAGCAGCCCGTTATCTACTACAGTGTCATTGTGATGGACTTGATGCTGCGGTGTTCTTGGTCGCTCAAGTTGAACGCTCATTTGGACAAGTTCACGGACTTTGAGAGTTCCATCTTCTTGTTGCAGTCTATGGAGGTATTCCGACGATGGGTGTGGATATTCTTCCGGATTGAGACAGAGTGGCTGAGGAACAACACGTCGGGGCTTGCGGTGGACGACATCTTGCTTGGAGACTACCAAGGCAAGTACGACTCTGATGAAGACTAGGAGCTGCGCGAGCTTCCTCGATGAGATAGAGGCCTTGTAATGTACGTGTGTAACTATGGGTGCTCGGAGTTATTGGTCTAGACGGGAGTCGATCTGAACATGATATTTTGACCTGGGCTTAGATTTCTACTCTACTGAATCATACTTCTAACGAGCCTTTCCCAAACATGGATTATGTTCTCTATCAAAACATGGGGTATACTTCTATGTGTCTTTACATGGGCGCGAATACCCAACCATTCTAACCAACATCACAATGCCCAAGAAAACCACGGGCGCTGCGTAGTGTTTGGTTCTTTCAGCTTGTTGAGGCAGTATCCGTTATGATTCCTCCTCACCCTGCCATCACATTCGCATCGGCACCCGATCCCTCCATCAATTGGTGTCGAAAATGATGACGCGTTTCCGAGCGCCTGAGACCCAGGTAACTGTCCGCCTGGCGCATTGGCCGGGCATTGGAACAGCTCGTCGTGCCTGTAGCCGAAATCCTCAAAATGATGCACTTTGTCGGCGTTGAGAAGCATGCCGACGGCCAGCGAGTGTACAGCGGCGTCACCCCACTGAATGCAACACCAAATCCTGGTTAGTGATCTGCTCCAGGCTGCCAGGGGTTTTGGCACAGGGGGTGAAGATTGGGTGGTTGGACGAGAAGCGACTCGGCAGCTGGGAGGAAGGAACGTCGAAGCTGACGTGGAGAAGTACGGCAACGCTTGGTTTTCCTGTCATTCCAATTTCTCCAACGACATGCTTCAACCTCTTCATCTCCTGGACGGCTTTGCAAAGTCCAACTCTTTGCCCATCACATCATAACAAGATGAAAAGACGATCGAGGATCCACTCACCCTTTCAAAATAGAAACCTCCTGTATCATCAAGCGCCTTGAAGAAAGCCTGATACTGATTTCCCCGGAAGAAGTCGAGATCCGCTATTTCAAAATTGCTCCAATAATGGCAGCCGCTCCAGGCGTCACCGGATTGATCACGGTGTGGCAGCAGGCTCATGAGCGACCGCAGCGGGTACGGGAGCCACGATGGCTCCATCATAGCCTTCCACAATGCCGACGACGCCAGATCGAACGCCTCCTTGAACTCGGCCGTGTTTCGAAAGAGTGAAGGCACCGTGTCCCATTCTTCCCACAAGGAAATTGTGAAGCCGTATACCTTCTTGTGCCGGGCCATCTCCGCAAAAGGATCGTATGTCATAGAGCAGAGGAAATCGACATCGGGCTCCAGTCTCCAGTACCATTTGTATTTTCGGAGGGCTTCGAGCTGGTAGAAGTTCCTGCCGGTCTTGAAGTTAGTATACGGCCCTCAAGAAGCTTAAGCTGAACGTTAAAGAACTATGACTGACCCCGAATAGAAACGGCACATGTGGTGGTAACCTTCTTCGCCGGCATGCATGGTGCCCCGCGCCCCTTGTTCCGCAATGCTGCTCTTCGCAGCTGTCTGGTTGATCCACTCGGGATATGTCCAGTCTTCCTGCGGAATCACTTCAAACGTCGCCCCTCCGCTTGCCGTACTATTCAAAGCCTCGATGAAACGGTCGTCGAATGGCTCGTTGTTGAGGAAGACGATTGGGTAGTGGAACCACCGGTTGAAGTGCTTTTCTAGCGAGGCAACTGTATGGTTTGCTTCCCTGAGCTCGGAGTTCTTGGCCAGCATCACTAGAACTCCATTCTCGCGCTTGCCGGTCACATCTGGTTCACGACAAGACGTGTAAAAAGGCTCATCATGCTCGTCGGACGGTCGTGGCGCAAAGAACGTTCTACGATGGATTACTGACTCCATCACGCCCACAGCGAGAAGCAGCCAAAGCCAGCTGGGGAGTCGGAAACGCGTCGGCCGTCGCCGCGGACTCACATATCGGCGGATCATCGCACTGATCGACGTCTACATGAGCCGTTTCCTTCAAAATCAAAACGAGGAAGATAGAAAGATACAGGAGGAATGCAGGAAGAAAGGTTTGCGACGTAACTCAGTAGGCCTAGCTCCGGGCGAGTGGTTCAAGCAGCTGGGCTTGAGGAATAAGACATTCAACTACGCTATTGACGAAACCGCGGCGCAACACGGAATGCTAGGCTATAACCCGCTACCTTCTACAGCATTGACCTCAACCAACACAAGCTAATAATTGCTTGTTCGAGCTGAATCTAACGAAGCCAGCTGCTAGAGCTGACGTGCGCCAAAGACAAGCAAATTCAGGTCCTGCGCTGGATTCTGGATTGGCGCCCATGCGCCGCCTACTATAGTAGACCGCTGGTGCTGTTCAGGGAGAACCAGCATGGGAGAACAACCCCTTGACTATTAGCTCGAGACGAAAGATGGGACGGCATTGGCTCCCACACGCCGGGACGGGCCAGTGCTTGAGCTAGCTGCGAAATGTCAGCCCTTCGCACGAACCTGCATGAGGATCAAGGGTTTAGATTGGGGTCGAAAAAGGAGGTCGTATCAGCATCATTTGTTGCAAACCTCCCACCATCCTGCTGACCAGATCAAGACAGCGAGCGGCCTCCGATGTCAGTCCAGGCATCGAAGTCTAATACACAACAGTCGATCCTTTTTCTCTCTCCGTGCGTATAAGCTCGTATGGTCAAGCAAGACCTCTTTTCTCACCTTCGTCTGTCACAAAGCCGTCCTAGTAAACTCGGCCGATTAGCCAGGTCTGGACCGACGTGGGTTAGACATCTCCACCTCGGAAATGTCTCTCCAACTTCGCCTTTGCACAACAGGGACGGATTGTGCTCTTCTTCAACACGCCCTTGGTTCAGATGGATTGACTTGCAGCCGCAGATCTGGGGCACCGCCTGTCGCTTGTTTTGCCATCTTGTGCATCGTCGAAGAGAAACCACCCAACAGCGGGCCGCCACCAAGCACGTCTGCTAGAGAGAATTGATGCGCCACCTTGCCGATGGTAGAACCCGCCAAGTGTTCTCACCTTTAGCCTCAATGTTTTCTCCATGAAGGCTTTGCTCCGAGGGGTAATAGCTGGCGCTTGCACTTCTTCAGCGAAGAATTTGGCTCTGAATACCACTAGAGAGGCTCACGCATTGGTTGGTGATAATCACGGATGGACCTACTTATGTGGTCAAGGTCTTTGGAGTATGGCACCGGAACAGCCGTGTCTCCAGTGCGAAAGGCGGAAAATCCTGGTCATTGAGCTGCAAAAGATAAGACAACTGCATCTCGCGGAGTTGGAAGAGCGAGTCTGGCGCCCAAGACGGATTCCAGAGAAAACGTCACACAGGGGGGCAGCCGCCAGCCATATCTTACAGAATGAGGGGTTCGCAATATCTCGTACCGTTTGCGGTTGAATGACGCGGGAATACCCACCGAATCAGCGATTTTGTCAGGCCATGTGCATTTTCTTACGCCGGATGCATTCAAATCCCAGCCTTTCAAAACGGCTCTTCCAAGCTCCAACGGCCGAGTTCTGGAGGTCTCTCGCTGACTGTAGACCAGCATGTCGAGACCAGGGCTAATAAGTCAGGCTCATGGCGCTGACTGGTCGACAATGATTCAATCCCCATGTCTCAGAAGGTCAGCGGAAGATCTCCAAGATCGCCTGGTCCCGGGAAAACCGGCTCGTCACTAACGAAGCCCCACGCGGTTATCTTGGCAGGCTCATGGTTTTATCCTCACACGGTTGCAAAGCTCGGCGAGGTCGGCGGGGGAGGCCGAGATCCCTCTGTCCAAGCAGTCGACTGAGACCATCCAGCTTGAGCCATGGTGTTGGGTGGGAGGTTTGAAGAAAGCCAGCGGGCGCAACCTTCCCAACTTGCCAACGTCGTCAACGCACATTTTTGTAACTCGATCTTGCAGCACAATTCCACCGTGGAATTCCTGGTTAGGATGTTGAGCTCTTCGCTTCCTGGTGCCATGCATACCACTCCTGGCCATGCGCTCACCTCGACTCCAGACGGCACGACTCGCGAGTTTCCCATGTTGGAGCGCTCCTTCAGAGCGAAGAGCTGCCTGTTTGTCACCCAGCACGCGGCGCAACAGTTTCTTGGCTTCTTTGTTCGTGTCGACGGCTCGCGGTTACTATGATTGAGTGTCTTTCGACGGTTGATGAAGCTAGTACTACCTGAGCCTTGAAATACTAGCCAAGCAAGCGAGGCGGATCCTCGAAGAACACACCAACCGTGCTCGTTGCGGAGCCCTTGCTTCTGCGCCTGTCAAAGTCAATTAAGCTCATGCTCATGCGGTTCCGCGTGGACTACGGGGTAAATGGGTTGTCAAGGTCGAATGCCAGGGGTGGCACAGGGAGCAGAATAATCACAGCGTCAGCCCTGCGATCCGACTTGCAAGGAGGAGAGCTGGGAAGCATTCTGTACCGACATCCCGAACCATGAGACAACGCGAACAAACAAGCAAACCAATTTTAACAGGTAACGGGATGAGTTTGGCCACCAAAAGACTTCATTGGATGGCGTCCAGGTGGCTCAGTTGGGTTTGGCAAACAATGTCCAGCATGGTAACATCCTTTTTGGATGGTGTGCGTTTGAGGGGCTTTGTCTGCTTATAATACAGACGCAGTGATCCGGAGCCCCTCGAGAACAAACTCTTTCGGACTTCTTATTCCCCGCCCATGCCGCATTTTTGGAAGAGCGCGTTTCTAACCACAGCGACTTTTTGGATTGGAACCGAAGCGGCCTTACCTGACGGAGGCTGATAGATACCGCTTGGCCTCTACTTTGGACACGATTCTTCTTTGTCGACAGAGCCATTCGCTCTGAGCTAGCCATTCCCGATTCAGTCAACAAATCCGACAAAGAGCTTCGAGTTCACTTCTAGAAAATCTTCTGCCCGCATCCGATCAAAGTGTCTCGGTCATCAGCTTTGTCATTCGAACCGGTGGCTACCAGTGGCATGGGACATATTGTGCCAGAATCCCGGATTTC
Organism: Colletotrichum orchidophilum; assembly: GCF_001831195.1. Lineage (NCBI taxonomy): Eukaryota > Fungi > Ascomycota > Sordariomycetes > Glomerellales > Glomerellaceae > Colletotrichum > Colletotrichum orchidophilum. Next base: position 235,688 of record NW_019173034.1, read on the forward strand.
GTCCTAGATGACACCTTGCTACCCTGGCTTTTTTCTTGCCTCACTACACTGACGAAACCCGCTGCTTCCTCGAGATGTCTACCATCATGGAGCCTCGAATCATTGCAAGTCAGCTTCCGCCTGGTTTGGAGATTGCTATTCCGCCGGGAGGCAAGCTGCCTCCTCAGCAGCCGAGAGGCACTTACGACAAGAAACCTCTTCCGCCGCTGCCTCCTCTTCGGCCGGGATTTTATCGCCAAGTTTCGGCCTTTTCTGTCATGTCAGCCATGTCAGTCACCTCAGCTGTGTCAATCGAAACAAAATCGACAACAAGGAATTCTTCGAGGTCGCGAAGTCGTGCTAGAACAACGCCATCACCGCCCCCATCGAGATTGGAGCCTAGTGAGAGGCCTGAGACAATTGAGAGACTGGAGAATGAGATCAGCACAATTCTGATCCAGCACAGCCCGACAACTATATTGCCTGTATCACCAAGATCAGAACATAGGAGTTGCTCGCCTCAGAGTCGTCGGCCCGAACCGGAAATCAGAAAGCTGGCCGTCCGACGTCTCTCTACGCCAATCACAAGCCCATGTACCCTGCATCGATCGTCGGCGAAGATCAAACAAATAACTGGGTTGGATGTTGACTTTAATGGCTTCACCACAACTCCCACCCGACCACCTCGATCACCTTTGATCAAGGAGACGCTGATGCCAGCTACACCCGACAAATCTAGCAGTGTTCAAAGCACAGGAAAACCTAGTTCGGAGAAACCGGCATCGACGTCGGAACCAGCTCGAACACTCAGCCTGATCGACGATTACGATGATGATTCGGAACCCGATAGTAGTGAATGGGACTTCAGTCCTAGTTCACGGAGGCATAACCCATCGTGGATACCCGCGTCTCCGGTGCCGCCTCGGGTAGAGATATTGGATTTTGACGAAGCGAGCCCGCGTCGTCGGGACTCCGAGATCGGTTGCTTGAGGTCGCCTGGCATGCATCACTTTGAGACGCTGCCCGCACGACGAAATAATCATATGGAAGTCAGTTACGTGGGAGCCAAGGACCTCTACCACGCGACGGCAACATCGATTGCGAACTCGGCAAAGAAGACTGCGGTACCTTCACGAGATAGCATCGAGTCAGGGCGGAGCTCTATCCGACCGCCCAAGAATAGGCTGAGCTTCGCAGCCAAGGTGCTTCAATCCGGTAGGAAGCGGCCGCCTACGGGCATCAACACAACTCCGCAATCACCATCATCGTTAGACTCCGCGACGGGTTCTACGGTGGGTAAGCAGTCTTTGGGGTCGATTCATCCGGATATGCACGCACACTCAATGGACGACGACCGGCTGCGGGTCAAGTACTCGGACGCTCTATCACGCGTATTCAGATGGAGCGGCGAGCACAGGAGGGTGGCTTCGGAAGGCGTGTCGCCAAACGACCTGCCGCCGACGTCAGAAGCTCGCAGCACCGCATCGGCTCCGGTGCCCGATTCACCTACGCATCCTGGACTGAAGAGGATGGGTAGCCGGCGTTCGGTGCAGGGCCTGGCAGCTCAGTTCAAGAGAACTGCGAACTCGATGGTCCTGACCAAGGATGAGCGGCGGAGGGAGAATCTACGACAGAGCATCCGGGTGATACCGGAGGGTAGTACACTAGAGTAATGCGTGCCGGGCACTATTCGACGGCGCCGGTGTAGCGTCTTGAGGAGGGTATCGGGACGCGGGTTGCCCGCATTGCGTAGTATGCCGGCTAAGGTACCTTGGTATGCGAACCAACTCGTTGCATGTCAAGGATGGAACTTCTGGTTTGGACCAGAAAAACTTTGGATGGTGTCGTGTCTCGGCGTTTGTGTGCTTAGCGTTGTTTGCCTGTCCTGTCGGAAAAGCGAAGAAGCGTTTGGTGTCGTTTGGTAAGAGTGTGCGTTACGTACCTGCCACCCATGAAAGCCTGGAAAAGTCCAAATGACGGAGGAAAGGAAAGATAATCTCTACTATAGATGAACCCGGTCGATGCGAATCCAAAGTCTGAATGCGCCCGAAGCCGTGTGACGTGAACAGCTCCCCGCTCCCCGATAAAGTAATCGAAAAGTAATAGTGGGAAGAGAGTCCCGCATTCCTGCGTTAACGGGACTGGACCTCCCTCCGTGTTCGCCGGGTCGCCGCCTGCCGGGCTTCAGGTGAGGTCCAGTCCCGCCGAGACGTTCCTAACTTCCTGGTAGTTAAATCCGGTGACGTTAGGTAAGGTACCTAGGTACCTTAGTTACCTAAGGTAGATGTCGTAGCTTCCATCTACTGCACCCCTTCAAATAGCTGTTGCCGATCCAATGAGAGCACATAGCAAGATGGTATCCTGCATAAAACTGATGTTTCATCATTGGATACCGAAAGGATCTTTTGTTTAACTGCACTCTGCGGTTCGGTTGCTCAACGATGACTGATGTCCAGATTGCCTACCTACCACGCGGTTGACAAACAAAAGGACACACCTAACATAGCCATCTAACTACGACTACATTTCTACAATCTATAAAATTAAAATTAATATTTAAAATTTCTTAAATTATGTTTTAATATTTAAAGAATTATAAAAATACTTTTTTAAATATTTTATTTATTTAATTTTTATATTATATCGTATTATAAAATAGGGAGTTAGATAGGAAAACACATGTGAGAGGGCTAAGGTGTGTCCTTTTTTTTGTCAACCGCGTGCCTACCTACCGAAGGCTACTTGGCTCTTCGGGATATCCTAACTAACCCCACCCCCGCAATTCGGCTCGGCCTCTTTCCAATAATTTCCCCAAGACACGTTCGCAGTAAGGTGAGCGATCACGCACCTCCAAATTATTCTGGGCCCTTTGGGTTTCTCCTCCTTCTCCAACAGCACATCATCCAAACATCGACCACCCTCCTCCTCCAACCACGTCGTACGTCCGTGACCTTCTAGGCAAGAGCACGCGCGCCCCCGTCGTCCCCCGCCCACGAACGCTAAACCCTTGAACGCCGCACACTTTTGGACCTCGCTTCCTCGTGTCGGTTTCCTTGCCAATATCGCAGGTCCCAACGATACCGCGGCTCATTCTGGTCAGATACTACAGATGGAGCGAGGCCTGGAGACTCCGAGCGGCCTGGACAACCGGCAGTCGAGCCAAGTCCCGTCCACGCCC